>NW_028234445.1:3220418-3222918 GCF_977035675.1 Penaeus japonicus | reverse complement strand
CGTTGGAGTGCGAGGAGGCGTTCGCTCGCCTCGTGGAGCAACTCGGCCGCGAGGGAGTCCGGCTGAGGGAGGACTCATGGGGAGTGTATGCATCTCCCCGAATCGACGAAGGAAAAGCAGGGCGGCTGGAAGGCCTCGTCAGAAGGGAGTTGGTCTGTAACTTCAGGGCGTAAGTGTGACTGATTCTCTCGGGGATGTCCAGGGTGAAGAGGGGGAGGGAGGGAGAGGGAGAGAAAGGGGGGAGAGGGAGAGAGAGGGAGATAAAGGAAGGGAGGTAAAGGGAAGGGGAAGAGGAGAAAAAGAGAAAAAAAGGAAGGGGGGGGGGGAAGGGAGGAAGAAAGGGAGGGAAGGGGAAAGAGAAAGAGATAAAGGAGAGAGGGGGAGAGAGAGGGAGTAGATAAAGGGGGGGGAGGAGGGAGAGAAGGGGAGGAGAGAGGAAGAAGAGAGGGAAGGGGGAGGGAGAGAGAGGGGGATAAAGGGGGGAGGGGAAGGGGGAGGGAGAGGGAGAGAGATATAAAGAGAGAGAGGCAGGAAAATTGGAAAAAATAATAAATAAATAAATAGAAATAAATAAACAAATCTGTAATCATCTCCTTGTCCCTTTAATTCAATGGCAGTTAAAGGTCCAGTCACAGGGATTTAAATGGTTTAGAAATTAAAGGAACTTGCTGCTTATTCATTGCTTCCTTTCCTTTCCACACAACCTCATTATATCTGTTTGCTTCATTCATTGTTTTCCCTCACAATTGGCTTCCGTGATTGGCAGGTCGAGGCAGCAGCGGGCAATGCTAACCATTAATTCTTTCTTTTCCACAACAGGTGGGACGAAGAAGACATCTGGAGGAGGTTAGTTCCCCTTTCATTAGTAAGAATCAAGAGAGCAGAGTGAGAGTCAGAAAGAATTATTGGCTAGCTTTATTGATTCTTTCGTTAGTAAGAATCTAGAGTGCAGAGTGAGATTTTTCCCTAATTAGAAATTTAAAAAAAAGAAAGAAAAAAATGTAAGTTCAAAGATAAAGCAAATGAAATAGACCAGATGTGGATTCACTTGATGAAATGTAGGCCTATCTTATCTGCACATTCGTTTTCAAAAATAAAGAAAAAACTGATATAATTATATAATCTAGAATACATTAACACACAAACACACACACACACACACACACACACACACACACACACACACACACACACACACACACACACTAACACACACACACACACACACACACACACACACATATATATATATATATATATATATATATATATATATATATATATATATATATATATATATACATATATATGCATATATAGATAAATGTATAAATAAATATATTCGTAGAAAACGTATAAATAACAGAAAAAAACAAAATTCACATAACAAAAGAATGTTGAATTTTTCAACTATTAAATTATGTATTTATACAAGAGAGAAAATATATTAGGCGTTGAATATGTGGAAAAAATCAGTGCATAGAGGGATAGTGATGGATGTTGGTATATGATTCTATGTAGTAAATCAGTTTAAGTATAATCAATAGCAGTGAATAAGTAAATAAAGGTTGGTATATATATATATATATATATATATATATATATATATATATATATATATATATATATATGTGTGTGTGTGTGTGTGTGTGTGTGTGTGTGTGTTTGTGTGTGTGTGTGTGTATGTGTGTGTGTGTATGTATAGACAATATATATAAGTATATATGATATATATAGTATAAATATTTATATCTATATCTATATATATATATTGATATAGATAGATAGATAGACAGATAGATATGTGTGTGTGTTTAGGTAAATATAGTAAATAAGTATAAGTTTAAGTATAATTGATGAAGGTAAATAAGTATATATGGTTTGGTATATATATTTAATATATACTTTTTTAAATACTTATTTGTTTTTTTTCATTCTAGATTATTTTAAAATAAATAATTAATCTAAAAAAAACTTGTTTTCTTTTTGAAATCTTGACACGGTGTTTTGCCTTTCCTTTCAGTATATTTTTTTAAGACTGTGAGGCCAGAGGACTGCGAGGCCAGAGGACTGCGAGGCCAGAGGACTGCGAGGCCAGAGGACTGCGAGGCCAGAGGACTGCGAGGCCAGAGGACTGTGAAACCAGAGGACTGCGAGGCCAGAGGACTGCGAGGCCAGAGGACTGTGAGGCCAGAGGACTGTGAGGCCAGAGGACTGCGAGGCCAGAGGACTGTGAGGCCAGAGGACTGCGAGGCCAGAGGACTGTGAGGCCAGAGGACTGCGAGGCCAGAGGACTGTGAGGCCAGAGGACTGCGAGGCCAGAGGACTGCGAGGCCAGAGGACTGCGAGGCCAGAGGACTGTGAGACCTGAGGACTGCGAGGCCAGAGGACTGCGAGGCCAGAAGACTGTGAAACCAGAGGACTGCGAGGCCAGAGGACTGTGAGGCCAGAGGACTGTGAGGCCAGAGGACTGTGAAACCAGAGGACTGCGAGGCCAAAG
>NW_028234445.1:3204228-3207818 GCF_977035675.1 Penaeus japonicus | reverse complement strand
TTCAGACAGATTTGCGAAGACATCGCTTCGCCCGGGCTATATGCACAAGGCGGCCCGGCCTCTGCCAGCTATGAGTGCTGACTCATCTTATCTAATCTTGTCTGATCATCATCGCTGAATTCAATTCAGCTCAGTTCAGAGAGATTTTGCGAAGACGTCGCTTCGCCCGGGTTGTGTGGATGGGGTAGCCCGGTCTCCATTGGCTATAAGTGCTGACTTATCTGATCATCATAACTGAAATTTTACCGTGGCGGTCGGATTGCCTGTAGGCGCTCCAGTTGCCAGGGGGCTAGTGACAGGCATAGCCGTATAACCAGCCCGGCAGCTGTCGTCTCTGGGCCCTGCCTGAGGAAGCGAGTGTGCTCGCATTCCATCAGGTAGTGCTCTAATTTGGCATCTGGCGCGCCACAATACTCACAGCGTCGCTCATCTTGCCCAATAGTGGGGATGATTTGCCACGCACAAGGGTAGCCTATTCTCAGTCTGTGCAGACTGACTTCAGCACACCTTGATATTCTGGGAGAGAGTATCAGCGACTCATAGCCTGTGGCGTTTGAGTACCAGCTGGCCGAGGGGGAGGTTCTCGCTTCCTCTCTGTGTCGCTGCAGGGCACCGACCTGCAACCATCGTTTTACGCCTTAGCAGTTCCCGGCTAGGATGCACCACAAGATCACTCAAGGGTTTCTTCCTGCCTTCCTCCGCTAACCTGTCAGCTACGTCATTCCCTTCAATACCAACATGGCTTGGGATCCAGTTGATGATGATGCATCTTCCCTGATCCAGGATTCTCTGAGCAATGGTGAGAATCGTGGTTATCAGGTAAACTTATCAAGGGGCATGCTTTGTTGCAGGCTGTCAATGGCGGCCCTAGAGTCTGTGTGTATGACAACGTGCCCGTCCGTCTAGGCTGCATGGGCTAGGGCTCCCATAATAGCTACTGCCTCTGCCTGGAGCGAGGAGGCATTGTCGGATACCCGCATAGCTTTCTCTATGCCCCTTGCTGCAAAACCGGCACCTGCAGTGCGGGTGATGGGGTCTACAGAACCATCCGTGAAGTAGGTTTTACTATTCAGCGGCGTGATTGCTGTAATGTTCCTCTCCGCCTCAGCCTTCAATAGAGGCAGTGAGTACTGTGTTTTTCTTCTTGATAGACTCATGACAGAGAACTCTATCAAGGATCGTGCCCACGGCGGGGCTGAGACATAGTCAGGGTGGGGAAGGTCCATGCCCTTAATCAGTAGTGTCTCTTTGAGCTCAAAGCGTTTCAGCACTCTGGTTGTTTGAGACAGCCAGGTGTTGTTAGCAAAGAGCTCTTGGTTTTGTGCAAGCCGACGCTGCACTCTCTGTCTTAGCTGCGAGTCCAGTGGGGACTGTAGGACATTGGCAAGGAACTGGGCCGCCATCTGATCAATCCGGGTGTCCAGGGGAAAGAGTTTGGCCTCCAAGAGGAGGTTAGTAACCTTAGCCCACCCAGGGGCACCCAGAATAATCCTGGCGGCTTCGTTTTGCATGATGTCGAGTCTTTTCCTGAGTCCAGATTTGACTGTGATCAGGGCGACGGAGGCGTAGTCCACAATGGGATGGACAGCTTGCACGTAGAAAGATCTTAGTACGCGGTGTCCAGCCCCTAAGCGCCGCCCAGACAGAGCTCTCATGACAGAGAGCCTTGCCTTGGCCCGGTCTAAGAGATGTTTGATCTCGGAGTGGAAGGTGAGGTTCTTATCGATCCATACCCCCAAGTATTGGTAGACATGTACCCACTCAAGCTCTAGACCTTGGACTCGCAGTCTTTGATCACAGACATCTTGTTTCAGCGCCATTGCCTTCGATTTGGCTGCTGAGATCTTAAGCCCGACTCTGCAGCATTCCTCAGATATTAGGTCCAGACAACGCTGGGCCTTTCTGACTGGATTCACATTTCTTCTCCCAGTGGAGATAATTGCTACATCATCTGCATATGAAATAATCGTGCACCCCGCTGGGAGTGGAATGTCGAGAATGTTTAACATGAGGATGTTGAACAGGGCCGGGCTAAGGACCCCTCCTTGAGGGGTGCCATTCTCCAGAGGCAAATGCCTGGAAAGGTGACCCTGGAAATTCACTCTGGCAGTTCTGTTCCGAAAGTAATCGCCAATCCAGGCAAGCAGCCTGCCTTTGATTCCCTTGCGGATCAGGATCTCCTGAATGGCTAGCGGGTTTGCCAGTTCAAAAGCCTTCTCCAGGTCAAGGAAGACAATGACAGCGCTGCTGCTGCTGACAGTGCTCAGTAAGGTGGCCATGCTGTGGGTAGTGCTCTTGCCCCTTGTGAACCCGTGTAGGTGTTCATGTGGAGGTCCCAGCTTCCATTGGAGCCGATTCAGTACCATTTTCTCTGCTGTCTTTCCCAGACAGCTAAGCAGGGAGATGGGGCGGTACCGTCCCGGCTCCTTTGGTTTGGGGACGGGAATTATATCAGCCCTCTTCCAGCACTGTGGCAGTGAGGAAGTTTCCCAGGACTTGTTGATGAGATGCAAAAGTGCAAGCTCACCTTCATGTCCTAGGTGGGAAATGATGGGGTGGGAGATCCCATCGCAACCCGGGGCTGACCGGGAACTGGTCTTGTATGTTCGCCGTAATTCCCTCAGAGAGAACATGGCATCTGTATCATCAGGCTCGACCGCCTTTTCTCTGATGAGGGCATGCCTGCCTGGGAGCAGTTGTTCTTGGCATGCCCTCAGCTCTGCTGGTAGACCGACGCTACTTGTTCTAGCAGAGAACTCGAGTGCCAGTCTCTCCGCCTCCGACCGCGAGTCATGGTGGGTCTTTTGGGGGGGCTGAGCGATTCGTGGCCCGTCTGATACGGTTCCACAATTCTGAAAGGGAGATTTGGTGGCCAAAGGACTCACACCACTCCAGCCACTTTTCCTGCTTTAACCTCTTAGCAGTTTCCTGAGCATCCCTGAGAGCCCCTCTCAGAAGAGCGTGGTTCTCGGGAGTTCTCTGTCTGCGAAAGTGTCTTCTGCACATATTGATTCTGTGGTTGACCTCCTTAATCTCATCATTGTAGTACCAGGCGTCCTTGAAACACCTGGACCACTGACGAGTTTTGGGGATAGTTTCTGAGGCTGCCTCGTCTATGGCATTTACTAGTCTGGCCTCAAGTATATCCACATTATCATTAAGTGAGGAGTCACTGGTTCTGAGGCACTTGGCCAGAGCCTCCTGGAAGGCTTTCCAGTTGGCTCTTTCCACCTTCCATCGAGGATTGTGCTGGGGCATGGGTGCCGGGCCAGCATCCAAGATGGTGGTGACTATCCCATAATGATCGCTCGTGGCAGTGTTGTCCACAGACCAACTAATTCTCTCGACCAGGGCCGCAGTGACAAAGGTGAGGTCAAGGACCCCCCCTGCCAACGTGCGTAGGCTCCTGGCTGTTGAGAGCAATCTCTGGGCATGACTCTAGCACCTCGGCTATATGGCAGCCTGCCACATCACGTCTCTGGGAGTGGGAGCCAGTATGGGGTGGTGGGCATTAAAGTCCCCCCCTATGAGAATTAGCTCATGTGCTGCAGCAGCACAGGCTTCACTGATATCTAAGCCCCTACAGTTTG
>NW_028234445.1:3196728-3199228 GCF_977035675.1 Penaeus japonicus | reverse complement strand
CTCTTTCTCTTTCTCTCTCATACTCACCCCCCACCCACTCTCTTTCTCTCACATACTCACCCTCTCTCTCTCTCTCTCTCTTTCTCTTTCTCTCTCATACTCACCCCCCACCCACTCTCTTTCTCTCACATACTCACCCCCTCTCTCTTTCTCTCTCATACTCACCCCCCCCCCCCACTCTCTTTCTCTCACATACTCACCCCCTCTCTCTCTCATACTCACCCCCCACCCACTCTCTTTCTCTCACCTACCCACCCACTCACAGCTCTCTATCTCTTTCTCCTCATACTCACACCCACCCAATCTCTTTCACTCAAATACTCACCCACCACTCTCTCTCTCTCTCAGATCCCCCACCACTCTCTTTCTCTCTCACATACTCACTGGGGGCGGCGAGGCGTCCTCTCCTCACACTCACCCTACCTCGCAATCACCCCTCTCTCTCGCATACTCAAACTCTTCTCTATCTTCTCTCTTTCTCTCAACATACTCACCCACTCTCTCTCTCTCTCACGCCTCCACAGAAATCACCGGAATTACAAGACGTGTTTCATCTACGACCGGAGACTCAGAGGATCCTTAACCAAAACGGAGACGCTCCTCGGGCCCTCGACTTCTTCGTCTCTTCGTCAACAAGACCATGGAGGACACGTGCTATACCGCAAGGCCTTCGAGCTGCGAGGTGGTTTTGGGTGGGAGGGGGAGAGAGGGACAGAGAGAGAGAGAGAGAGAGAGAAGAGAGAGAGAGAGAGAGGAGGGAGGGAGGGAGGGAGGTAGGAGGGAGGTGGGTGGGGTCAACACGCAATGCCAACAGTACGATGGAGGACAACGTTTTGCTTACCGTCTAATGCTACGAGGCTGCGAGGTGGGTTTGGGTGGGAGTAAGGGGGAGAATAGAGAGCTGGGAGAGAGAGAGAGAGAGAGAAGGAGGGATAGTAGAGAGAGAGAGCTGGGGGGGGGAGAGGGGAGAGTAGAGAGATAAGAGATAGAGAGAGAGAGAAGAGAGGGGGGGTGGGGGGGGGTGGGGGTGGTGAGAAGAGGAAATAAAGAAAGATTAAAGAGGAAGAGGTAGAGATAGAGAGTTTATTTTAAAATAATCATCTTCATCTTCCCTGCGGTCCAGGGTCCTAGAGCTTGAGTGGGTACACGTGGTTTTTTTTTCTAACCAATCCTTGGGGTATGATCGATAAGAACCTCAACCTATTACCGCTCCGAGATCAACTTCTCTTGAGCTCTAGTATGTAGAAGACCGGACCTAGGCAAGGCTCTCTGTCATGAGGACTCTGTCTGGGCGGCGCTTAGGGGCTGACACGCGTACTAAGATTTTCAACGTGCAAGCTGTCCTCCCATTTGTGGACTACGCCCCGTCGCCCTCAATCACAGTCAAATCTGACTCAGGAAAAGACCTCGAACATCCATGCAAAACGAAGCCCAGGATTATTCTGGGTGCCCCTGAGGTGGCTAAGGATACTAACTAACCTCCTCTGGAGGTGCCAAACAACTTTCCCCTGGAACACACCCGATTTGATCAATTCGGCCCATTCCTTGCCATGCCTACAGTCCCCACAGGACTCGTCAGCTAAGACAGAGAGTGCAGCGACGGCTTGCACAAAACCAAGAGCTCTTTGCTAACAAACTACCAGGCTTTCCCCACACAACTCAGAGTGCTTGAAAAAACGCTTTGAGCTCAAAGAGCCTACTGATTTAAGGCATGGGCCTTCCCCCCCCTGACTATGTCTCAGCCCCGCCCTGGCAAAAGAACCTTGATAGAGTTCTCTGTCATGATCATCAGAAGAAAAACGCAGTACTCACCGCCTCTATTGAAGGTGAGCGGAAGGAACATTACACAATCACCCCTAATAGTAAAAACCACTTCACGGATGGGTTTTTGTAGACCCCTTTCCCCCGCACTTTTCGGCGGCCGGGTTTTTTCAGCAAGGGGGTAGGGAAACTATGCGGTAAACCGACAATGCCTCCTCGCTCCAGGCAGAGGCAGTTGCTTTATGGGGGGGCCCTAGCCCATCAGCCCAGACGGACGGGCAAGTTGTCCTACACCAAAACCTAGGCCCGCCATTTACAGCCTCAACAAAAACACCCCCTTGATAAAGTTTTACCTAAACCACGATTCTCCCCCATTGCTCAGAGAATCCTGGGTCAGGGAAGACCATCATCATCAACGGGGGCCCCCCGCCATGTTGGGGGAATGAAGGGGAAAGACTACGACAGGGTTTGCGGAGGAAGGCAGGGAAAAAACCCTTATGATTCTTGTGGTGCACAAAGGGGAAGATAGCGAAAGCTGTGAGCATTGTGGCGCCCGGATGCCAAATTAGAGCACTACCTGTTTAGTGCGAGCCCCACTCGCTTTCCTCAGCAGGGCCCCGAGAACGAAAGCCCCGGGCGGGTTTTAAAAAGGGGTATGCCTGTCCTAGCCCCCTGGCAACTGGACGCCTAAGGCACTCCGAAACCCCCACGGAAAAAATTCAGTTAGAAACAGATAGTC
>NW_028234445.1:3186891-3191891 GCF_977035675.1 Penaeus japonicus | reverse complement strand
TCTGATAATGAAATTGCTTACAGGGGGGGGTGGATGCAGGGGGATTGGAGGGTATGGAGGATAGGGTGGGGGGTGGGAGGGTGGGTGAGGGGAAGTAAGAGGGAGGGGAAGAGAGGTTTTAGTTATTATTAAATGCACTGATTTTCATTATATTGAAGGAAAAAGATATTGCGAGAATAAAGGTGCAAGAAAAAAATGCACGATCCTAAAAAAGAAGCCAAATATGCTTAAAATACACGTTAAAGCCATTTTGATAATGAAACGGATTACGGTTAAATACGCTGATTTTCGTTATATCAAAGGAAAAAGCAATTGCGAGAAAAAAGGTGGAAGAAAAAAAAAATGCACGAACCTGAAGAAAAAAACAAAAATGCTTAAAATATACGTTAGAGCCATTCTGACAATGAAACGAATTACAGTTAAATGCGCTGATTTTCGTTATATTAAAGGAAAAGGCAATTGCGAAAAAAGGTGCATGAAAAAAATGCGCGATCCTGAAAAAAGCCAAAAAATGCTTAAAATACACGTTAGAGCCATTCTCATAATGAATCGGATTACAGTTAAATGAGCTGATTTTCGCTATTTTAAAGCAAAAAGCAATTGCGAGAAAAAGGTGCAAGAAGAAAAAAAAAAAAAAATCACGATCCTGAAGAAAGACAAAAATGCTTAAAATACACGCTAAAGCCATTCTGATAATGAAACGGATTACAGTTAAATGCGCTGATTTTCGTTATATTAAAGGAAAAAGCAATTACGAGAAAAAATGTGCAAGAAACAAAATTCACTTATGTAAAAAAAAAAGCCAAAAATGATTAAAATACAATTGAGCGAAAAAAAGGTGCATGTCGGTGGATTAAGGTCTATTTTCCCATATTTTTGGAAATGAAATATGGTAATCGGAAATCACGAAACCTGACCTCACCTTCTCAAGGTAGTTTACTTGTTTAAGTTGTTGCTAAGAATGCCTGGGTATGTTCCAAGCTGATTTGGGAAGTTAAGCCTAAACGATGGGCCTCACTCACGAATTCCCTGCCACTCAGTAAATACCGACTCTCGTGTTTTTGATAAAATGGAACATAGAAAAAGGGAAAGGAATCTCAGTGTCCGTTTTCTTATTCCAGCCTTTTTGTGTGTGTATTCTTCTTTATGGAAGTACTCGACATAGCGTGCAGTGTCGTGAACCCTGTGATCCAGCTTGTTGGCTTAAGCAGTGGTGACTCCCCTGTGATCCAGCATATTCAAGTGTGCTGCCAGGCCCCTGTGATCCTGCGTATGGGCGTGTGCAAGTGCCAGGCTCCTGTGATCCTGCGTATGGGCGTGTGCAAGTGCCAGGCCCCTGTGATCCTGCGTATGGGCGTGTGCAAGTGTCTGGCCCCTGTAATCCATGTAGAGTATCGGCCCTTTAACACAGCGTGTGAGCGTGAGGAGTGTCGGTCCCTATAACATCGTACAGTGCTGAAAATAATAATTTACAATATTAAACTATTTATTTTTGCGAAATAAATACTTTTTTCTGTATAAACATTTATTTTCTCCTTCATAGCTAATGAGGATCAACAATAGATACATATCACATACAAATATTTAATAGGAAATGAATCATAAATTAACATGTACTGGAAAATAATATAAATCCCATATTACTGAAATAATATCTATATCTTATAAGCAAAGAATTCAAAAACAACCCACTCCAATGCAAGAAAAAGAAATGCAGGTATATGAAAAAAGAGCCAAAAATGTTTGAAATACACGTTAGACCCATACTGATAATGAAACGGATTACAGTTAAATGCGCTGATATTCGTTATATTAAAGGGAAAAGCAATTGCGAAAAAAAAGGTGCAAGAAAAAAAAAAAAAAAAATGCACGATCCTGAAAAGTTCTTAAAATACACGTTAAAGCCATTCTGATAATGAAACGGATTACAGTGAAATACACTGATTTTCGTTTTATCAAAGGAAAACAATTGCGAGGTTCATGAAAAAAAGAAAAAAAGAAAAAAATGCACGATCCTGAAAAAAAACAAAAAAATGCTTAAAATACACGTTAGAGCCATTCTGATATTGAAAAATATTACAATTAAATGCTGTGATTTTCGTTATATTAAGGGAAAAAGCAATTTCGAGAAAAAAGGTGCAAAAAAATTAATGCACGATCCTGAAACATAGCCAAAAATGCTTAAAAATACACGTTAGAGCCATTCCGATAATAAAACGGATTACAGTTAAATGCGCTGATTTTCGTTATATTAAAGGAAAAAGCAATTACGAGAAAAAAGGTGGAAGAAAAAAATTCACGATCCTGAAAAAAAGCCAAAATTGCTTAAAATACACGTTAGAGCCATTCTGATAATGAAACGGATTACAGTTAAATGCGCTGATTTTCGTTATATTAAAGGATAAAGCAATTGCGCCCTCCTACCTTCCTACCCCCCTCCTTCCCTTCCCCTTCCTCCTTCCCCCTCCTCCTTCCCCCTTCCTGCTTCCCTTCCCCCTCCTTCCCCCTTCCTACCCCCCCTCTCTTCCTTCCTTTGGGTGGGGGTGGGGTTTGGGGTGGGTGGGTGTCTCACTTCAGACAGATTTGCGAAGACGTCGCTTCGCCCGGGCTATATGCACAAGGCGGCCCGGCCTCTGCCAGCTATGAGTGCTGACTCATCTTATCTAATCTTATCTGATCATCACCGCTGAATTCAATTCAGCTCAGTTCAGAGAGATTTTGCGAAGACGTCGCTTCGCCCGGGTTGTGTGGATGGGGTAGCCCGGTCTCTATTGGCTATAAGTGCTGACTCATCTGATCATCATAACTGAACTTTTACCGTGGCGGTCGGAGTGCCTGTAGGCGCTCCAGTTGCCAGGGGGCAAGTGACAGGCATAGCCGTCTAACCAGCCCGGCGGCTGTCGTCTCTGGGCCCTGCCTGAGGAAGCGAGTGTGCTCGCACTCCATCAGGTAGTGCTCTAATTTGGCGTCCGGCGCGCCACAATGCTCACAGCGTCGCTCATCTTGCCCAATAGTGGGGATGATTTGCCACGCACAAGGGTAGCCTATTCTCAGTCTGTGCAGACTGACTTCAGCACACCTTGATGTTCTAGGAGAGATTATCAGCGACTCATAGCCTGTGGCGTCTGAGTACCAGCTGGCCGAGAGGGAGGTTCTCGCTTCCTCTCTATGTCGCTGCAGGGCACCGACCTGCCCTGCAACCATCGTTTTACGCCTTAGCAGTTCCCGGCTAGGATGCACCACAAGATCACTCAAGGGTTTCTTCCTGCCTTCCTCCGCTAACCTGTCAGCTACGTCATTCCCTTCAATACCAACATGGCTTGGGATCCAGTTGATGATGATGCGTCTTCCCTGATCCAGGATTCTCTGAGCAATGGTGAGAATCGAGGTTATCAGGTAAACGTTATCAAGGGGCGTGCTTTGTTGCAGGCTGTCAATGGCGGCCCTAGAGTCTGTGTGTATGTCAACATGCCCGTCCGTCTGGGCTGCATGGGCTAGGGCTCCCATAATAGCTACTGCTTCTGCCTGGAGCGAGGAGGCATTGTCGGATACCCGCATAGCTTTCTCTATGCCCCTTGCTGCAAAACCGGCGCCTGCAGTGCGGGTGATGGGATCTACAGAACCATCCGTGAAGTAGGTTTTACTATTCAGCGGCGTGATTGCTGTAATGTTCCTCTCCGCCTCAGCCTTCAATAGAGGCGGTGAGTACTGTGTTTTTCTTCTTGATAGACTCATGACAGAGAACTCTATCAAGGATCGTGCCCACGGCGGGGCTGTGACATAGTCAGGGTGGGGGAGGTCCATGCCCTTAATCAGTAGTGTCTCTTTGAGCTCAAAGCGTTTCAGCACTCTGGTTGTGTGAGACAGCCAGGTGTTGTTAGCAAAGAGCTCTTGGTTTTGTGCAAGCCGACGCTGCACTCTCTGTCTTAGCTGCGAGTCCAGTGGGGACTGTAGGACATTGGCAAGGAACTGGGCCGCCATCTGATCAATCCGGGTGTCCAGGGGAAAGAGTTTGGCCTCCAAGAGGAGGTTAGTAACCTTAGCCCACCCAGGGGCACCCAGAATAATCCTGGCGGCTTCGTTTTGCATGATGTCGAGTCTTTTCCTGAGTCCAGATTTGACTGTGATCAGGGCGACGGAGGCGTAGTCCACAATGGGATGGACAGCTTGCACGTAGAAAGATCTTAGTACGCGGTGTCCAGCCCCTAAGCGCCGCCCAGACAGAGCTCTCATGACAGAGAGCCTTGCCTTGGCCCGGTCTAAGAGATGTTTGATCTCGGAGTGGAAGGTGAGGTTCTTATCGATCCATACCCCCAAGTATTGGTAGACGTGTACCCACTCAAGCTCTAGACCTTGGACTCGCAGTCTTTGATCACAGACATCTTGTTTCAGCGCCATTGCCTTCGATTTGGCTGCTGAGATCTTAAGCCCGACTCTGCAGCATTCCTCAGATATTAGGTCCAGACAACGCTGGGCCTTTCTGACTGGATTCACATTTCTTCTCCCAGTGGAGATAATTGCTACATCATCTGCATATGAAATAATCGTGCACCCCGCTGGGAGTGGAATGTCGAGAATGTTTAACATGAGGATGTTGAACAGGGCCGGGCTAAGGACCCCTCCTTGAGGTTTGCCATTCTCCAGAGGCAAATGCCTGGAAAGGTGACCCTGGAAATTCACTCTGGCAGTTCTGTTCCGAAAGTAATCGCCAATCCAGGCTAGCAGCCTGCCTTTGATTCCCTTGCGGATCAGGATCTCCTGACTGGCTAGCGGGGTTGCCAGTTCAAAAGCCTTCTCCAGGTCAAGGAAGACAATGACAGCGCTGCTGCTGCTGACAGTGCTCAGTAAGGTGGCCATGCTGTGGGTAGTGCTCTTGCCCCTTGTGAACCCGTGTAGGTGTTCATGTGGAGGTCCCAGCTTCCATTGGAGCCGATTCAGTACCATTTTCTCTGCTGTCTTTCCCAGACAGCTAAGCAGGGAGATGGGGCGGTACCGTCCCG
>NW_028234445.1:3178709-3181791 GCF_977035675.1 Penaeus japonicus | reverse complement strand
TCCATCTTCTTGTTGCACAGACCCCCCCACCCTCCCTCCCTCTCTCTCTCTCTATCTCTCATCTCGCCTCTCTCTCTCTCTCTCATCTTCTGCATCTCTCTCTCTCTCTTACTCTCCTCCCCTCTCTCTCTCTCTACTCTCCCTCTCTCTCTCTCTCTCTCTCTCTCTCTCTCTCTCTCTCTCTCTCTCTCTCTCTCTCTCTCCCTCTCTCCCTCCCACCCCAACCCACCTCGCAGCCTCGAAGGCCTTGACGGCAAGCAACGTGTCCTCCATGGTCTTGTTGCACAGACCCCCCCACCCTCCCTCCCTCTCTCTCTCTCTCTCTCTCTCTCTCTCTCTCTCTCTCTCTCTCTCTCTCCCTCCTTCTCTTCTCCTCCTCTTCCTCTCTCTCTCATCTCTACCGTCACCACCCCTACCCACCTCGCAGCCTCGAAGGCCTGACGGAACAAACGTGTCCTCCCATCGACTTGTTGCACAGAGCCCCCCCACCCTCCCTCCCACTCTCTCTCTCTCCTCTCTCTCTCTCTCCTCTATCCTCTCTCTCTCCTCTCATCTCTCTCTCTCTCTCTCTACTCCCTCTCTCTTTCTCTCTCATCCCTCCCTCTTAATCTTCTTTCTTTTCTTTTCTTCTCTCTCTCCCTCTCACCTCTCTCTCATATCGTTCTCTTTTCTCCCTCTCTCTCTCTCTCCACCTCTCTCTCTCTCCCTCTCCTCTCCTCTCTTCTCTCTCTCTCTCCTTCTCTCGCCCCCCCCCCCCCCTCCTCTCTTTTTTTCTCTCATCCCTCTCTCTCTCTCCTCTCTCTCTCCTCTCTACTCATCTCTCTATCCTCTCTCTACCCATCTCTAACAGTGTTCTCTCACTCCACTTCCTCTCTCTCTCTCTCTCTCTCTCCCTCCCACCCCAACCCACCTCGCAGCCTCGAAGGCCTTGACGGTAATAGCAACGTGTCCCTCCATGGTCTTGTTGACACATGGACCACCCCCCCCACCCTCCCTCCCTCTCTCTCTCTCTCTCTCCTCTCTCTCTCTCCCGACTCTCTCCTCCTCCTCCTCTCTCTATCACTCTCACCCTTCCTCGCTCCTTCTATCTCTCTCTCTCTCTCTCTCTCTCTCTATCTCTCTCTCTCTCTCTCCCTCTCTCCCTCCCACCCCAACCCACCTCGCAGCCTCGAAGGCCTTGACGGCAAGCAACGTGTCCTCCATGGTCTTGTTGCACAGCGTGTTGACCCCCCACCCTCCCTCCCTCTCCCTCTCTCTCTCTCTCTCTCTCTCTCTCTCTCTCTCTCTCTCTCTCTCTCTCTCACCTCGCAGCCTCGAAGGCCTTGACGGTAAGCAACGTGTCCTCCATGGTCTTGTTGCACAGCGTGTTGACCCCCCCACCCACTCTCCCTCTCTCTCTCTCTCTCTCTCTCTCTCTCTCTCTCTCTCTCTTCTCGCTCTCACTCTCTCTTCTTTCTCCTTCTCCCTCTCTCTCTCTCTCTCTCCCCTCTCCTCTCTCTCTCTTCCCCTCTCTCTCTCTCCGCTCTCCTCTCCCTCTCTCCCTCCCACCCCAACCCACTCTTCCCCGGGGGGGGGGCCAGCCTCGAAGGCCTTGACGGGCCAAGCAACGTCCTATTTTCTCTCCATGGTCTTGTTGCACAGACCCCTCCTCTCCCGACCCTCCCTCCCTCTCTCTCTCTCCTCATCTCTCTCTCTTCTCTCCTCTCTCTCTCCCTCCCCCCAACCCACTCTCGCAGCCTCGAAGGCCTTGACGGTAAGCAACGTGTCCTCCATGGTCTTGTTGCACAGCGTGTTGACCCTCCCCCTCTCCTCCTCCCTCCCTCTCCCTCTCTCTCTCTCTCTCTCTTTTTCCTCTCTCTCTCCCTCTCGTCTTCTCCCTCTTTCCTCTTAGTTCCTCCCACCCCAACCCACCTCGCAGCCTCGAAGGCCTTGACGGCAAGCAACGTGTCCTCCATGGTCTTGTTGCACAGACCCCCCCACCCTCCCTCCCTCTCTCTCTCTCTCTCTCTCTCTCTCTCTCTCCCTCTCTCCCTCCCACCCCAACCCACCTCGCAGCCTCGAAGGCCTTGACGGTAAGCAACGTGTCCTCCATGGTCTTGTTGCACAGCGTGTTGACCGAAGAGTCGAAGAAGTCGAGGGCCCCGAGGAGCGTCTCCCCGTTCTTGGTTAAGGTCCTCTGAGTCTCCGCGTCGTAGATGAACTCTTCTTGTAATTCGGGTGATTTCTGAGGGAGGGAGAGAGAGAGAGTGGGTGGGGGGTGAGTATGAGAGAGAAAGAGAAAGAGAGAGAGAGTGAGTGGGTGAGTATGTGAGAGAAAGAGAGTGGGTGGGGGGTGAGTATGAGAGAGAGAGTGGGTGAGTATGTGAGAGAAAGAGAGTGGGTGGGGGGTGAGTATGAGAGAGAAAGAGAGAGAGAGGGTGAGTATGTGAGAGAAAGAGAGTGGGTGGGGGGTGAGTATGAGAGAGAAAGAGAAAGAGAGAGAGGGTGAGTATGTGAGAGAAAGAGAGTGGGTGGGGGGTGAGTATGAGAGAGAAAGAGAAAGAGAGAGAGAGAGAGTGAGTGGGTGAGTATGTGAGAGAAAGAGAGTGGGTGGGGGGTGAGTATGAGAGAGAAAGAGAAAGAGAGAGGGTGAGTATGTGAGAGAAAGAGAGTGGGTGGGGGTGAGTATGAGAGAGAAAGAGAAAGAGAGAGAGAGGGTGAGTATGTGAGAGAAAGAGAGTGGGTGGGGGGTGAGTATGAGAGAGAAAGAGAAAGAGAGAGAGAGGGTGAGTATGTGAGAGAAAGAGAGTGGGTGGGGGTGAGTATGAGAGAGAAAGAGAAAGAGAAAGAGAGTGAGTGGGTGAGTATGTGAGAGAAAGAGAGTGGGTGGGGGGTGAGTATGTAAGGGAAAGAAAAAGAGAGAGAGAGGACACGCTGCGCCAGATCGGCAAAGGCGTCTCCCAGCTGCTGCTGCGTCTGGACCACGTGGTAGAAGTGGGACCTCTCATTCTCTCTCTCTCTCTCTCTCTCTCTCTCTCTCTCTCTCTCATTCTCTCTCTCTCTCTCCCTCTCTTTAACTCTCTCTCTCTTTAACTCTCTCCCT
>NW_028234445.1:3171209-3173709 GCF_977035675.1 Penaeus japonicus | reverse complement strand
GCTGTCTGGGAAAGACAGCAGAGAAAATGGTACTGAATCGGCTCCAATGGAAGCTGGGACCTCCACATGAACACCTACACGGGTTCACAAGGGGCAAGAGCACTACCCACAGCATGGCCACCTTACTGAGCACTGTCAGCAGCAGCAGCGCTGTCATTGTCTTCCTTGACCTGGAGAAGGCTTTTGAACTGGCAAACCCGCTAGCCATTCAGGAGATCCTGATCCGCAAGGGAATCAAAGGCAGGCTGCTTGCCTGGATTGGCGATTACTTTCGGAACAGAACTGCCAGAGTGAATTTCCAGGGTCACCTTTCCAGGCATTTGCCTCTGGAGAATGGCACCCCTCAAGGAGGGGTCCTTAGCCCGGCCCTGTTCAACATCCTCATGTTAAACATTCTCGACATTCCACTCCCAGCGGGGTGCACGATTATTTCATATGCAGATGATGTAGCAATTATCTCCACTGGGAGAAGAAATGTGAATCCAGTCAGAAAGGCCCAGCGTTGTCTGGACCTAATATCTGAGGAATGCTGCAGAGTCGGGCTTAAGATCTCAGCAGCCAAATCGAAGGCAATGGCGCTGAAACAAGATGTCTGTGATCAAAGACTGCGAGTCCAAGGTCTAGAGCTTGAGTGGGTACACGTCTACCAATACTTGGGGGTATGGATCGATAAGAACCTCACCTTCCACTCCGAGATCAAACATCTCTTAGACCGGGCCAAGGCAAGGCTCTCTGTCATGAGAGCTCTGTCTGGGCGGCGCTTAGGGGCTGGACACCGCGTACTAAGATCTTTCTACGTGCAAGCTGTCCATCCCATTGTGGACTACGCCTCCGTCGCCCTGATCACAGTCAAATCTGGACTCAGGAAAAGACTCGACATCATGCAAAACGAAGCCGCCAGGATTATTCTGGGTGCCCCTGGGTGGGCTAAGGTTACTAACCTCCTCTTGGAGGCCAAACTCTTTCCCCTGGACACCCGGATTGATCAGATGGCGGCCCAGTTCCTTGCCAATGTCCTACAGTCCCCACTGGACTCGCAGCTAAGACAGAGAGTGCAGCGTCGGCTTGCACAAAACCAAGAGCTCTTTGCTAACAACACCTGGCTGTCTCACACAACCAGAGTGCTGAAACGCTTTGAGCTCAAAGAGACACTACTGATTAAGGGCATGGACCTTCCCCACCCTGACTATGTCTCAGCCCCGCCGTGGGCACGATCCTTGATAGAGTTCTCTGTCATGAGTCTATCAAGAAGAAAAACACAGTACTCACCGCCTCTATTGAAGGCTGAGGCGGAGAGGAACATTACAGCAATCACGCCGCTGAATAGTAAAACCTACTTCACGGATGGTTCTGTAGACCCCATCACCCGCACTGCAGGTGCCGGTTTTGCAGCAAGGGGCATAGAGAAAGATAAGCGGGTATATGACAATGCCACCTCGCTCCAGGCAGAGGCAGTAGCTATTAAGGGAGCGCTAGCCCAGACGGACGGGCATGTTGTCATACACACAGACTCTAGGGCCGCCATTGACAGCCTGCAACAAAGCATGCCCCTTGATAAGTTTACCTGATAACCACGATTCTCACCATTGCTCAGAGAATCCTGGATCAGGGAAGACGCATCATCATCAACTGGATCCCAAGCCATGTTGGTATTGAAGGGAATGACGTAGCTGACAGGTTAGCGGAGGAAGGCAGGAAGAAACCCTTGAGTGATCTTGTGGTGCATCCTAGCCGGGAACTGCTAAGGCGTAAAACGATGGTTGCAGGTCGGTGCCCTGCAGCGACATAGAGAGGAAGCGAGAACCTCCCTCTCGGCCAGCTGGTACTCAAACGCCACAGGCTATGAGTCGCTGATAATCTCTCCTAGAATATCAAGGTGTGCTGAAGTCAGTCTGCACAGACTGAGAATAGGCTACCCTTGTGCGTGGCAAATCATCCCCACTATTGGGCAAGATGAGCGACGCTGTGAGCATTGTGGCGCGCCGGACGCCAAATTAGAGCACTACCTGATGGAGTGCGAGCACACTCGCTTCCTCAGGCAGGGCCCAGAGACGACAGCCGCCGGGCTGGTTAGACGGCTATGCCTGTCACTTGCCCCCTGGCAACTGGAGCGCCTACAGGCACTCCGACCGCCACGGTAAAAGTTCAGTTATGATGAGCAGATGAGTCAGCACTTATAGCCAATAGAGACCGGGCTACCCCAACCACACAACCCGGGCGAAGCGACGTCTTCGCAAAATCTCTCTGAACTGAGCTGAATTGAATTCTGCGATGATGATCAGATAAGATTAGATAAGATGAGTCAGCACTCATAGCTGGCAGAGGCCGGGCCGCCTTGTGCATATAGCCCGGGCGAAGCGACGTCTTCGCAAATCTGTCTGAACTGAGACACCCACCCACCCCAAACCCAACCCCCACCCAAAGGAAGGAAGGAAGGGGGGGTAGGAAGGGGGAAGGAGGGGGAAAGGAAGGAGGAGGGAATGGGAGGAAGGGGAAGGGA
>NW_028234445.1:3156209-3166209 GCF_977035675.1 Penaeus japonicus | reverse complement strand
GGAAAAGAGGGGAGAGAAGGATGAGTCGCGCTGGAGACTGAAGAGGGTAAGAGAGGGAGAGAGAAGGAGCGGCTGGAGAGCAAGAGGGCAAAGAGGGAGAGCGAAGGAGGTCGCGAGGGAGAGCACAGAGGGTCCGAGAGGAGAGCGAGCGAAGGAGTAGGAGGGCGCGCCAAGAGGGCCAGAGGGGAGAGCGCAGACGGGTAGGAGGGGAGAGAAAGAGGGTCAGAGGAGGGCGAGAGAGAGCAGGAGTAGGGAGGGAGATACCGATGGACCAGAGAGGGAGAGAGACGGCGTCGGACGGGAGAGCACGACGTGTAAAGCGCGGGAGAGAGAAGGCGTAGGAAGGGAAGAACGAAAGCGGGTCGAGAGAGAGGCGCGAGAGAGGAGTGAGGTAGGAGGCGAGCAAGCGGAAACGCGGGAGAGCGCTGAGGGCAGAGGGAGAGAAAGAGTGTAAAGAGGGCGGGGACCGAGGGTCAGGCGGCGCGAGCCGCTGGTCCGAGAGGGAGCGCAGCCGGAGTAGGAGGGAGAGATAGAGGGAAAAGAGGCGAGCAGAGAAGGACGTAGGAGGGCGCGCGAGGGTCAGAGGATGGGGCGAGGACGCGGAGTCGGAGGGAGAGCCCGAGGTCAGAGAGAGGAGAGAGAAGGAGTAAGGAGTAGACGGGAGAGAAAGCGGGACCGCAGGGTCGAGAGCGGAGAGAGAAGGAGGGGAGGGAAACGAGGGTACAGGAGGGAGAGTGGAAGGCGTACCGGAGGAGGGGAGAACGGGCGGTAAGAGAAGGAGGGGCGCACGAGACAGAGGGTAAGAGAGGGAGCCGACGACGGAGTCAGGCGGACGGATAAAGAGGGTAAGAGCGGGCAGAGAGAAGGAGTAGGAGGGAGACGAAAGGGGGGAACGAGGGGGAGAGAAGAGTCGGCGGGAGAGAACAGAGGTTAAGGAGGGGGAGAGGGTTAAGGCGTAGGCGGGCGAGAAGGAGTAGTCCGCGCAGGGAGAGCGACAGGAGCGGAGGGAGAGAAGAGGGTAAGAGAGGGAGAAAGGAGGCGAGAGCGGGCGAGCCAGAGGGGAGAGAGGGAGAGCGAAGGACGGTCGGAGCGGAGAGACCGAAGGGATAGAGGGGAGAGGAGGAAGTCGGAGGGAGCGCCCGAGGGTCCGCGAGGGCGAGAAAAGGACGAGAGAGGGAGGAAAGAGGGTACGCAGAGGGAGCGAGACGGCGTCGGAGGGCGCAGAAAGCGGGTAAGCAGAGGGCGAGACCGCGGGTACGAGAGGGAAGCGAGACGGGGTAAGAGAGGGGAGACAAGAGGAGTCAGGGGGGAGAGAGACCGAGGGTCAGCAGAGGGGGCACAGGAGTCGGAGGAAGCCGCAGAGGGTAAGCGAGGGAGAGAGAAGGAGGAGGAGGGAGAGAACGAGGGTGTACGAGGGAGAGAGCGGAGGAGGCCGGGACGACGAACGAGGGTAGAGAGGCAGAGAAAAGAAAAGGAGTCCGGAGGGAGAGAAAGAGGGTAAGTAGAGCGGCGAGAGAGAAGGAGGCGTAGGAGGGAGAGAAAGAGGGTAAGAGCAAGGGAGTAGCGAAGAGGAGTACCGTGAGGGAGAGAAAGAGGGAGTAGGCGGAGTGCGAGACGAGGGTCCGTCGCGGGAGAGCCGAGGGTAAGAGAGGGAGAAAGAGAAGGCGTCGGAGGGAGCGACAGAGAGGTACGCGAGGGATAGAAATCGAGGGTAAGAGAGGGAGAGATGAAGGAGTCACGGCGGGAGCGGAAAGAGGGTAAGAGAGGGAGGAGAGAAGGAGTAGGCAAGAGGGTAAGAGAGGGAGAGAGAAGGAGTAGTCCGGGAGAGACAGAGGGAACTAGAGGGGAGCGAGAAGGCGTAGGAGGGAGAGGAAAGAAAGAGGGTAACGACGAGAAAGGAGAAAAAAAAAAAGAAGAGACACAGAAGTAAGAGTAAAGAAGGGGGCGCGAGAAGAGTAGGCAGGGAGAGAACGAGGGTCCGCGAGCGGGACGCGCCACGAGATAAGAGAGGGAGAGTAGAGGGAGTAGAGAGGGAGCGAGACAAGAGGGTTAAGCGAGGGAGAAGAGAAGGAGTCGGAGGGCGCGAAAGTAGGGTCCGCGAGGGAGAGAAGAGGGTAAGCAGAGGAGCGAGAGATGGCAGTAGGAAGGAGAGAAAGAGCTTGGGTAAGAGCGGCGAGAGAGCACGGCGTAGGTGGGAGGAAAGGGGTCAGCGGGAGCGCCGGATCACGGCGTAGGAGGCCGTGCCAAGAGGGGTCGCGAGGGCGAGAGGATAGGATTAGGAGCGGCGGAGAAAGAGGGAAGAGAGGGCGAGAAGACTGAGTAGGAGGGAGAGAGGCAAGAGGGTCAGCGAGATGGAGAGGACGAAGGAAGTAGGAGGGAGAGAAAGGGGGAAGCGAGGCGCGAGAGAAGGAGTCGGAAGGGAGATAAAGGCGGGCCCGCGGGAGCGGCCGGGCGTCGGCGGGAGCGCCAGAGTGGACGAGCGGAGCGCGAGCAGGAGTGGAGGGAGGACGAGGGTCGACGCGCGGGAGAGAGAAAGGAGGTAGGACGGGCCGAGCAGAGGGGTAAGAGAGGGCAGAGAGACGAATCGAGTAGCGGGGGGCGCAAGGACAGGAGGGACGCTTGGGAGGCGAGCCGGGAGTCGGAGGGCGGAAGGAGGGTACAGAGGGGGAAGAGCGGGAGTAGGCGGGCGCGACAGAGGGGTCAACGCGCGGGGCGAGCGAAGGAGTCGGAGGGAGCGGAAAGGGCACGCGGGGAGCGAGGAGGGCGAGGAGGGAGGAAGGAGGTAGCTAGGCGAGAGAACACGAGGAGTAACGAGCGGGAGTTGTGCACAGGCGAGAGACAGTCGGGTGCGCAATAGCGGGTCTCGAGGGCCAAGAGGCCACACACGAAGATTTAGGAGGGAGACGACAAGAAGAATAGGGTCCGAGGGCAGGGATAGCGACCCGGGAGGAGGGGCGCGCCGCGGGCCCCCCCCCCCTACGGGGGAGAGAAACGGGGAAAGAGGCGGAGCGACGCGAGTGGTAAGAGAGGGAGAGCAAGAGGGAGGACGTCGGCGGGCGGCCAAGCGGGCGCGGGAGGGCGCAGGCGTAGTGAGGTAGAGCCAGAGGGTAAGAGAGGGAGAGAAGGCGACCGGAGGCGAGCCCGCTGGACCGAGAGGGACAAGAGCCGGGAGCGACGGAGTATGAGAGAAGAAGCGGCGGACACGAGAGGGAGAGCCGACGGACGTCGGCAGGGCAGAGCAAAGGAGGGTACGAGAGGAGAGAGAAACGGAGTAGGAGGAGCGAGAAAGAGGGTACAGCGATGGAGACGCGCAGGAGCTAGAGGGCGAGCACGGGGGCCGAGGGCGCGCGAAGGCGTAGGAGGGCGCGACCGCGGTCCGCGGGGTCGCGGAAGGAGTCGGAGGCGCGCGAGAAACGAGGGTAAAGAGGGAGAGGAGGGGAGAGAAGAGAGGTAGAGAAAGAGGGAGAGAGAAGGGAGTAGGAGGTCGACGAAAGAGGGTCAAGAGAGGGGGGAGGCCGAAGGCGTCGCGAGGTGAGAGAGGAAGAGCGTCGGACGGGCGCGCAGTGGGGTCAAAGCGGGAGAGCGAAGGCGTAGTTGGAGGGAGAGACAGCGGGTCGCGAGGGCAGAGAGGGGAGTCGAGGGAGAGAAAGCGGGTCAAAAGAGGGAGAGAGGTAAAGGAGGTCGGAGTGGAGAGAAAGATGGGAAAAGACGGGAGAGAGACGGACGTAGGAGGGGGGAGACGAACGAGGGTAAGAGCAGGGAGCGAGAAGGAGAGGAGGGAGAGAAAGAGGGAACAGAGACGGGAGATAGAACGAGGGTAAGGAGGGGAGTAAAGAGGGTAAGAGAGGGAGAGAGGAGGAAGTCGAGTAGAGAGGAGAGCAAAGAAAGAGGGTAAGAGAGGGAGAGAGAAGGAGTAGGAGGGAGAGCAAGAGAGGTCCGTAAGAGGGAGAGATAGAGCGAGTAGGAGGGAGAGAGGGAGATCAAGAGGGTAGAGAGGGAGAGAGAAGGAGTAGGAGGGAGAGAAGAGGGAGAGAGTAAAGAGCGGGAGAGAGGAGGAAAGAGGGTAGGAGGGAGAGAAAGAGGGTAAGAGAGGGAGAGAGCAAGAGGGTAAGAGAGGGCAGAAGGAAAGAGGGTAAGAGGGCGCGAGGAGGAGTAGGAGGGAGAGACGCGGGTTAGAGAGGGAGAGAGAAGGAGTAGGAGGGGAGCGAAAGAGGGTAAGAGAGGGAGAGAGGAGGAGTAGGAGGGAGAGACAGAGGGTAAGAGAGGGAGAGAGAAGGAGTAGGAGGGAGAGAAAGAGGGAAAAGAGGGGAGCGAAGGAGTAGGAGGGAGAGAAAGAGGGTAGAGAGAGGAGAGAGGAAAGAGGGTAAGAGAGGGAGAAGAGAAAGAGTAGGAGGGAGAGAAAGAGGGGTAAGAGAGGGAGAGAAGGAGGTAGGAGGGAGAGAAAGAGGGAAAAGAGGGAGAGAGAAGGAGTAGGAGGGAGAGAGAGAAGGTAAGAGAGGGAGAGAGAGAAAGAAGGTAAGAGAGGGAGAGAAAGAGGGTAAGACGAGGGAGAGCGAAGGCGTAGGAGGGAGGAGAAAGAGGGTAAGAGAGGGAGAGAGAAGGAGTAGGAGGGAGAGAAAGAGGGTAAGAGAGGGAGAGAGAAGGCGTAGGAGGGAGAGAACAGGGGGACGGAGGGAGGGAGAAGGAGTAGGAGGGAGAGAAGAGAGGGAGAGAGAAGGAGTAGGAGGGAGAGAAAGAGGGTAGAGAGGGAGAGAAAAGGAGTAGGAGGAAGAGAAAGAGGGTAAGAGAGGGAGAGAGAAGGAGTCGGAGGGAGAGAAAGAGGGAAAAGAGGAGGAGAGAAGGAGTAGGAGGGAGAGAAAGAGGGTAAGAGAGGGAGAGAGAAGGAGTAGGAGGGAGAGAAGAGGAAAAGAGGGAGAGAGGAGGAGTAG
This sequence comes from Penaeus japonicus, assembly GCF_977035675.1. Lineage (NCBI taxonomy): Eukaryota > Metazoa > Arthropoda > Malacostraca > Decapoda > Penaeidae > Penaeus > Penaeus japonicus. The sequence continues at coordinate 3,161,281 of NW_028234445.1, read as the reverse complement.
GAGGGGAGAGAAAGAGGGAAAGAGGGAGAGAGAAGGAGTAGGAGGGGAGAAGAGGGTAAGAGAGGGAGAGAGGAGGAGTAGGAGGGAGAGGAGAGGGGAAGAGAGGGAGAGAGAAGAGTAGGAGGGCGGAGAAAGAGGGTAAGAGAGGGAGAGAGAAGGAGTAGGAGGGAGAGAAAGAGGGAAAGAGAGGGAGAGAGAAGGGGGAAGAGAGGGAGAGAAAGAGGGAAAAGAGGGAGAGAGAAGGAGTAGGAGGGAGAGAAAGAGGGTAAGAGAGGGAGAGAGAAGGAGTAGGAGGGGAGAGAAAGAGGGTAAGAGACGGAGAGAGGAGGAGTAGGAGGGAGAGAAGAGAGGGTAAGAGAGGGAGAAGAGAAGGAGGAGGAGAGCGGGAGAGAAAGAGGGTAGAGAGGGAGAGAAGGCGGAGTAGGAGGGAGAGAAAGAGGGTAAGAGAGAGGGAGAGAGAAGGAGTAGGACAGGGAGCGAAAGAGGGTAGAGAGGGAGAGAGCCGGAGTAGGAGGGAGAGAGAGGGTAAAAGAGGGAGAGAGAAAGAGTAGGAGGGAGAGAAAGAGGGTCAAGAGGGAGAGAGAAGGAGTAGGAGGGAGGGAAGGAGGGGAAAGAGAGGGAGAGAGAAAGAGGGGTAAGAGAGGGAGAGAGAAAGAGGGGTAAGAGAGGGAGAGAAAGAGGGTCCGAGAGGGAGAGAGAAGGAGTAGGAGTCGAGGGAGAGAAAGAGGGTAAGAGAAGGAGAGAGAGGGGGAGAGAGAGAGAGAGAGGGTAAGAGAGGGAGAGAGAGGGTAAGAGAGGGAGAGAGAGGGTAAGAGAGGGAGAGAGAGGAGTAGGAGGGAGAGAAAGAGGGAGAAAGAGGGAGAAGGAAGGAGTAGGAGGGAGCGCAAGAGGGTACGCGAGGGAGAGAGAAGGAGTAGGAGGGAGAGACAGAGGGTAGAGAGGGAGAGAGAAGGAGTAGGAGGGAGAGAAAGAGGGAAAAGAGGGAGAGAGAAGGAGTCGGAGGGAGAGAAAGAGGGTAAGAGAGGGAGAGAGAAGGAGTAGGAGGGAGAGAACGAGGGTAAGAGAGGGAGAGAGAAGGAGTCGGAGGGAGAGAAAGAGGGTAAGAGAGGGAGGGAGAAGGAGTAAGAGGGAGAGAAGAGAGGGAGAAAAAAGAAGTAGGAGAGAGAAAGAAGAGGGTACGAGAGGGAGAGAGAAGGAGTAGGAGGGAGAGAAAGAGGGTAAGAGAGGAGAGAGAAAGAGGGTAAGCGAGGGAGAGAGAGGGAGAAGAGGGAGAGAGAAGAGGGAAGAGAGGGAGAGAGAAGAGGGAAGAGAGGGAGAGAGAAGAGGGAAGAGAGGGAGAGAGAAGAGGGAAGAGAGGGAGAGAGAAGAGGGAAGAGAGGGAGAGAGAAGAGGGAAGAGAGGGAGAGAGAAGAGGGAAGAGAGGGAGAGAGAAGAGGGAGGGAGCGCAGCGGGTCAGCGCGGGAGAGAGAAGAGGGTAAGAGAGGGAGAGAGAGGAGTAGGAGGGGCGAGAAAGAGGGTAAGAGAGGGAGGGAGAAGGAGTAAGAGGGAGAGAAGAGAGGGAGAGAGAAGGAGTAGGAGAGAGAGAAAGAGGGTAAAGAGGGAGAGAGAAAGAGGGTAAGCGAGGGAAGAGAAGGAGTAGGAGGGAGAGAAAGAGGGTAGAGAGGGAGCGAGAAAGAGGGAAAGAGAGGGAGAGGAAGGAGTAGGAGGGAGAGAAAGAGGGGTAAGAGAGGGAGAGAGAAGGAGTAGGAGGGAGCGAAAGAGGGTAAGGAGAGGGAGAGAGAAAGAGGGTAAGGAGGGAGAGAGAAGGAGTAGGAGGGAGAGAAAGAGGGTAAGAGAGGGAGAGAGCGAAAGAGGGTAAGAGAGGGAGAGAGAGGAGTAGGAGGGAGAGAAAGAGGGTAAGAGAGGGAGAGAGAAGGAGTAGGAGGGAGAGAAAGAGGGTAAGAGAGGGAGAGAGAAGGAGTAGGAGGGAGAGAAAGAGGGTAAGAGAGGGAGAGAGAAGGAGTAGAGAGGGAGGAGAAGGAGTAGGAGAGTGAGAGAAAGAGCGGTAGGAGGGAGAGAGAAAGAGGGTAAGATAGAGGAGAGAGAAGGAGTAGGAGGGAGAGAAAGAGGGTAAGAGAGGGAGAGAAGGAGTAGGAGGGAGAGCAAGAGGGTAAGAGAGGGAGAGAGAAGGAGTAGGAGGGAAGAAAGAGGGTAAGAGAGGGAGAGAGCGCGGAGGAGTAGAGGAGGGAGAGCGAGGAGTAGGAGAGGGAGAGAGAAAGGGTAGCGATGGAGAGAACGAGGGGTAAGAGAGGGAGAGAGAAGGAGTAGGAGGGAGAGAAAGAGGGAAAGAGGGAGAGAGAGAGAGCGAGCGAGAAGGAGTAGGAGGGAGAGAAAGAGGGTAAGAGAGGGAGAGAGAAGGAGTAGGAGGGAAGAAAGATAGAGAAAGAGAGGGAGAGAGAAAAGAGGGTAAGAGAGGGAGAGAGAAGGAGGAGGAGGGAGAGAAAGAGTAAGAGAGGGAGAGAGAAAGAGTATAAGAGAGGGAGAGAGAAAGAGTAGGAGGGAGAGAAAGAGGGACAAGAGAGGGAGAGAGAAAGGAGTAGGAGGGAGGAAAGAGGGTAAGAGAGGGAGAGAGAAGGAGTAGGAGGGAGAGGAAGAGGGGAGAGGGGAGAGGGGAGAGGAAGAGGGTAAGAGAGGGAGAGAGAAAGAGGGTAAGAGAGGAGGGAGAGAAAGAGGGTAAGAGAGAGACAGAGGGTAAGAGAGGGAGGGAGAAGGAGTAAGAGGGAGAGAACAGAGGGAGAGAGAAGGAGTAGGAGAGAGAGAAAGAGGGTAAGAGAGGGAGAGAGAAGGAGGGTAGAGAGGGAGAGAAAGAGGGTAAGAGAGGGAGACGAAGGGAGTAGGAGGGAGAGCAGAGGGTAAGAGAGGGAGAGAGAAGGGACGAGAGGGAGAGAAAGAGGGAAGAGAGGGAGAGAGAAGGAGTAGGAGGGCAAGAGAAAGAGGGTAAGAGAGGGAGAGAGCAGGAGTAGGAGGGAGAGAAAGAGGGTAAGAGAGGGAGAGAGAAGGAGTAGGAGGGAGAGAAAGAGGGTAAGAGAGGGAGAGAGAAGGAGTAGGAGGGAGAGAAAGAGGGTAAGAGAGGGAGAGAGAGGGAGTAGGAGGGAGAGAAAGAGGGTAGAGAGGGAGAGAGAAGGCGTAGGAGGGAGAGCAAAGAGGGTAAGAGAGGGAGAGAGAGGAGTAGGAGGGAGAGAAAGAGGGTAAGAGAGGGAGAGAGAAGGCGTAGGAGGGCGCGAAAGAGGGTAAGAGAGGGAAGAGAAGAGGGTAAGAGAGGGAGAGAGAAGGAGTAGGAGGGAGAGAAAGAGGGTAAGGGAGGGTAAGAGGGGGAGGGAGAAGGAGTAAGAGGGAGAGAAGGGAGAGAGGGAGGGAGGGAGAAGGAGTAAGAGGGAGAGAAAGAGGGTAAGAGAGGAGGAGAGAAAGAGGGTAAGAGAGGGAGAGAGAAGGAGTAGGAGGGAGAGAAAGAGGGTAAGAGAGGGAGAGAGAAAGAGGGTAAGAGAGGGAGAGAGAGAGGCGTATGAGGGGAGAGAAAGAGGGTAAGGCGAGTAGGAGGGAGAGAAGAGAGAAGGAGTAGGAGGGGAGAGAAAGAGGGTAAGAGAGGGGGAGAGAGAAGGAGAAGGAGAGGGGAGAGGAAGAGGGTAAGAGAGGGGAGAGGGGAGAGGAAGAGGGTAAGAGAGGGAGAGAGAAAGAGGGTAAGAGAGGGAGAGAGAAGGAGTAGGAGGGAGAGAAAGAGGGTAAGAGAGGAGAGAGAAAAGAGGGTAAGAGAGGGAGGGAGAAGGAGTAAGAGGGAGAGAAAGGAGGGAGGGAGGGAGAAGGAGTAAGAGGGAGAGAAGAGAGGGAGAGAGAAGGAGTAGGAGAGAGGGTAAGAGGGAGGAGAGAGGGAGAGAGAGAGTAGGTAAGAGAGGGAGAGAGAAGGAGTAGGAGGGAGCGAAAGAGGGTAAGAGAGGGAGAGAGAAGGAGTGGAGGGAGAGAAAGAAGGGTAAGCGAGGGAGAGAGAAGGAGTCGGAGGGAGAGAGAAAGAGGGTAAGAGAGGGACGAGAGAGGAGGAGAGAGAAAGAGGGTAAGAGAGGGAGAGAGAAGGAGTAGGAGAGAGAGTAGGAGGGAGGAAGTGAAGGAGAAGGAGTAAGAGGGAGAGAAAGAGGGGTAAGAGAGGGAGAGAGAAAGAGGTAAGAGGGGAGAGAAAGAGGGTCAGAGAGGGAGAGAGAAGGAGTCGGAGGGAGAGAAAGAGGGTAAGAGAGGGAGAGAGAAGGAGTAGGAGGGAGAGAAAGAAGGGTAAGAGCAGGGAGAGAGAGAGGGTAAGAGAGGATGAGAGAAGGCGTAGGAGGGAGAGAGAAGAGTAGGTAAGGGAGGGAGAGAGAAGAGTAGGAGGGAGAAGAGTGGGTAAGGGAGGGAGAGAGAAGGGGTAGGAGTGGAGGAAGGAGGGTGAGAGGAGAGAGAAGGAGTAGGAGGGAGAGAAAGAGGGTAAGAGAGGGAGAGAGGAAGGAGTAGGAGGGAGAGAAAGAGGGTAAGAGAGGGAGAGAGAAGGAGTAGGAGGGAGAGAAAGAGGGTAGAGAGGGAGAGAGACGGGGAAGGAGGGAGAGAGAAGAGTAGGTAAGGGAGGGAGAGAGAAGAGTAGGAGGGGAGAGAAAGAGGGTAAGAGAGGGAGAAGAAGAAGGAGTAGGAGGGAGAGAAAGAGGGTAAGAGAGGGAGAGAGAAGGGAGTAGGAGGGAGAGAAGAGGGAAGAGAGGGAGAGAGAAGAGAGGCAGAGAGACGAGGGAAGACAGGGAGAGAGAAGGGGAAAGAGAGGCAGAGAAGAGAAAAGAGAGGCAGAGAGAAGATAGAAGAGAGGCAGAGAGAAGAGGGAAGAGAGGGAGACAGAAGAGGGAAGAGAGGGAGAGAGAAGGAGGGGGGGAGAGAGGGAGAGAGAGGGAGAGAGAAGGAGTAGGAGGGGGAGAGAAAGAGGGTAAGAGAGGGAGGAGAAAGAGGGTAGGAGAGGGGAGAGAGAAAGAGGGTAAGAGAGGGAGAGAGAAGGAGTAGGAGGGAGAGAAAGAGGGTAAGAGAGGGAGAGA
>NW_028234445.1:3141209-3146209 GCF_977035675.1 Penaeus japonicus | reverse complement strand
TTCACCTTCTCACTGTCATTCTCTCTCACATTCACCTTCTCATTGTCGTTCTCACTCACATTCACCTTCTCACTGTCATTCTCACTCACATTCACCTTCTCACTGTCATTCTCTCTCACATTCACCTTCTCATTGTTATTCTCACTCACATTCACCTTCTCATTGTCATTCTCACTCACATTCACCTTCTCACTGTCATTCTCACTCACATTCACCTTCTCATTGTCATTCTCACTCACATTCACCTTCTCACTGTCATTCTCACTCACATTCACCTTCTCACTTTCATTCTCACTCACATTCACCTTCTCACTGTCATTCTCTCTCACATTCACCTTCTCATTGTCGTTCTCACTCACATTCACCTTCTCACTGTCATTCTCACTCACATTCACCTTCTCACTTTCATTCTCACTCACATTCACCTTCTCACTGTCATTCTCTCTCACATTCACCTTCTCATTGTCGTTCTCACTCACATTCACCTTCTCACTGTCATTCTCACTCACATTCACCTTCTCACTGTCATTCTCACTCACATTCACCTTCACATTGTCATCCTCACTTCCCTTCTCACATTCATTACTCACAAACAGACGTCTAACAGAAGCTTCTTCCTCCCTCAGGTTAGACTCCCTTACACTGTGCTTCATGGAACGGCCAAGATGCTGTTGCAGAGACGCTCCTCGAGAAGGGCGGAGAAGTGAACGCCAAGGATGATGAAGGTAAGGTGATTGGAAAGCGAGCCAAGGATGAGATTGGTATGGCGATTGGAAAGCCAAGGTGCCAGAAGAACTTTGCATTTGTTTCTTTTCTCATCTTTGTCTCTGTGGAAATCTATATCAATTATTGTTATTGATTCATAAAGGAACCTTCATCATCATTTATCATTAATTTTGTCATTTATCCTTTTTTTAAACTCATTTCTTTATTCTATCTATATATTATGGTATATATCATTTTTTGTTGTATATTTGTCAATGTTATGATTATTGTTTCCGATAAACTATCCATCATTATTTTGTTTGAACATTACATCATTATCATGCCAATTGTTACAATGAACTTCTTATTATTATATATCATCCAAAGAAGTATTTTCTTTTTTGTTATTTACATTATTTTAGTATCTTTTTATTTATTTTATCTGCCTTTTTTACTCTTTTTTTGATTATTGATTTTGTTTTCTTTATTACTCTTCTTATGTATGTTCATAATCATATTGCCATTATTATTATTACTGTTGTAATTATAATTATCATTATTATGTATATTATCCTTATATTGATTATATATAATAATTATTATAATATTAAGGATGGTTATTTTGATTATTATTGATATTATCATTATTATTTTCATGATTATCTAAAAGAAATATGATCATCCTCATCATCAATCATAATCATCATCAATGGTCCTTTTCATATTATCATTATTATTTCATTATTACTATCAGTGTTACTCCTATTAGTATTGAATTATCAATTGTTATCATCCTTCTTCTTCTCATTATTGTTCTTTTGATGGTGATCCTGTTCTTGTTCTTCTACATGCCTTTGTTGGTGGTGTTGTTGCGAGGTCTTTGTCAGTGATGACAAAGACAATGATGATAATGGAGAAAGTAATGGCAACAAAAGCAACAACAATAATGATGATAATGAAAAGTTTCATAATGTTGATGGTGGTAATGATAACAATATTAATGATAAAGTAATCATCACTGAAAATGTTGATGATAACACTTTCATGATGATAATATAATAAATGATAATGGTAATGATATAATTATGATAACAATGATAATAATAATGGTGATGATGAATAATGAGAGTAATAATATTAAGGATGGAAATATTTTATGATACTCATGATAATGATGGTAATGATATAATGATAATAATGATGGTGATTGGAAGGTGAATAGTGATAGTAAGAACAGTTATGATGGAAATAATATTTATTGATTATGATGATAATTCTTATTATGATGAATATTTTGAATATTGATTATAGATTATTATAAATTGTAATTATTATCAATGATAATGATTATTTTTTATTAATAATGATTATATTTTGTTATTATCATTTTCAGAATTTATCATCTTCACTCTTATTATTTCTATCATCATTAATATTTTCATTATCATTATTATTGTGATTATTATTATTACTAATGTTATATTATCATTATTATTAAAATGATCATTATTATTATCTTAATTATTATTATTATTTTCCTCATTATGATTATCCTCATTATAATTATTATTATTTATTATCTTTACTAATTTTTATCATTATGATTTATATTTTTATGAACTGAGTTCATTGTGACAAATGGATAAAAAGTGGTATAAAAGAGACTGAATACTTTCACAACACAAGAGATGTAATTGACGCGTTTCGGGTTACCCCGTCTTCAGAACTACATGCTACATCAAGTAAACAGGAACATATATATATTAGTCAAGAGCTGACGACCCAGCTGATTCCCGTGACCTCTCGCTCGTTGTCCGCCTGATAGACGTTGCCGCGACCTTCGATAATTTGAAGCGACCTGACGCTGTGTTCATGTTCTCCTCCGTCGCGATGTATGCAGCTTCCATCATTTTTCTTTTTAATTGATTTAATCCTTCATGGATCACTTTGGCCCGTTTCCAATCCGGTAGATGTCCCGCTTCATCTACGTGTACCACCATGGCGTTGGATGTTCTGTGGTGTCGGACGTCGGCTCGATGTTCACTGATCCTGGTGCTGAATCCACGTCCTGTTTCACCATAATATGCTTTCTCGCATCTGTTGCATGGTATGCAATATAAGGCGCTGTCAGGATTCTTTGTGGACGGCTTTCTGTTGCGTATTAAGTCACCTATTTTTGCACCGGAAGTGTTGGCGATCTTGATGGAGCTTCCGAAATACCTATTTACCGCCTCAGAGATGTTGCATTGAGGTAGCACTAGGAACTTTGGAGGGGAAGAGGCTTCGGTTCTTGACCTCGTTATAATGAACTCCGCCTTCTTTCGGAGTTTCAGAAGAAGTCCCCTAGGGTATTTGTGCTTCATAAATGCCTCAGTAATATACTTCATTTCATCGTCTAGGAATTCAGGGCTGCATATCCTCAAAGCTCTGAGGAAGAATCCTATAACGACTCCTGATTTAGTTTTATTACTGTGTGCGGAGTAATAGTGTATGAAATCATCTTTGTTCGTTGGCTTTCTGTATACTAATATATTTTTATTTTTTTTTATTACCATTGCTATCATTGTAGCTATCATGATTACTGTTATTATTGTAATGGTCTTCGTAGATATAATGATAGAAACAATAAAAATTACAATAATTATCATAGTAATAATTAAAAATATATATATTATTGATTTATAATTCTCAAACATTCATTTTCTTCATGATATTCCTTCTCATTATCATACATATTTTTCTTAATCTTAATTTTCATAAACATTCTTATTATTCGCAATTTTATTAATATTCAAAATATACTATTCCTTGGCCTTATCCTTATCACCCTAATCATCTCTATTAATCTCATTCCTAAAACTAGTCTCATTCTCATTGTCATTCTCACTCACATTCACCTTCTCAGTGTCATTCTCACTCACATTCACCTTTGCATTGTCATCCTCACTTCCCTTCTCACGCTCATTACTCACAAACAGACGTCTAACACAAGCATCTTCCTCCCTCAGGTCGGACTCCCTTACACTGGGCTTCCTTTAACGGCCATGATGCTGTTGCAGAGACGCTCCTCGAGAAGGGCGGAGAAGTGAACGCCAAGGATGAGAATGGTAAGGCGATTGGAAAGCGAGTGACTTCTTAAAGGCACCAGAAGAATTTTGCTTTTGTTTCTTTTCTCATCTTTGTCTCTGTGGAAATTTATAACAATTATTATTCAGATCTAATAAGGATACCTCTATCATCAGCTTTTCTCATTTCTTCATCATTCATTATTCTTTTCTATTTATCCATTCCTTATGTTTTAGTTGTTTATTTGAGTTATTTGTAAATGTTACTTATTCATTATCATTTATCATATGAATTTCAATGTAATGATTAATATTTTCATAAAAATATTCATTTTTATTATACATAAAAAAATATTCATTTTTATTATACATAAAAAAATATTCATTTTTATTATACATAAAAAAAATTCATTTTATTATCATTTATTACAATTACATTTGTATTATTATTTCAAGAATTTTCTTTTGTAATTGTCACTTTTCATCATTCATCTTTTTTCTTCCTCTTTTACTCTTTTCATTATTGATATAATTTTCATTTTTACTTCAATCTTTTTCTATATGATTTTATACATATCATTGCCATTATTATTATTATTATTGTTATTGTTATAGTTAAAATTATCATTATTTCAATTATTCCTATTACTACTATTTCTATTTAAATTATTATCAGATGTTATCCTTCCTCTTGTCATTATTGATAATTTTGCTGATGATCCTGTTGTTCTTGTTCTCGTACATGCTTTTGTTGTAGTTGTGAGGTCTTTATCACTCATAGTACCAGTGTCGGTAAATCATGATGGTAATGACAATGAGGATAACACGATGGCTTCCTTGTTCTTCCTTCTTGCAAACACCCAAGTCTGCTCACAGCTTGCTTGCAACAAACATGGTTATGCAGGTGCTGTTAAGAGGAATGCACTACTTAGCATTCGTTTTACAAAATACCTCTTCTCGCAACTTAAGTTAGGTTTGCTAAGTGCAAAGATAACATATCCAAATGAAATATCAATAATATAAGTTCCTACTAAAAAACATATTACCTAATTTGTTTGATTATTATAATGATAATGATAATACTAATAAAAATAACAACCATAATAATGAAGATAATGATTAAAATATGAAGAACATTGACTATGATTATATAAAAACATTAAAGATAACGATAACAATCATTATTAATATCAATATTAATATCAAAATAGTTAGAATGACCATTATTAT
>NW_028234445.1:3133709-3136209 GCF_977035675.1 Penaeus japonicus | reverse complement strand
TATGACTATTTTACAGATAGGCTTTAGACTTTTGATGTCTAGAGAGAGAGAGAGAGAGAGAGAGAGAGAGAGAGAGAGAGAGAGAGAGAGAGAGAGAGAGAGAGAGACTGTATAGAGGGAGAGAGAGAGAGAGAGAGAGACTGTATAGAGGGAGAGAGAGAGAGAGAGAGAGAGAGAGAGAGAGAGAGAGAGAGAGAGAGAGAGAGAGAGAGAGAGACTGTATAGAGGGAGAGAGAGAGAGAGAGAGAGAGAGAGAGAGACTGTATAGAGGGAGAGAGAGAGAGAGAGAGAGACTGTATAGAGGGAAAGAGAGAGAGAGAGACTGTATAGAGGGAAATAGAGAGAGAGAGAGAGAGAGAGACTGTATAGAGGGAAAGAGAGAGAGAGAGACTGTATAGAGGGAAAAAGAGAGAGAGAGAGAGAGAGACTGTATAGAGGGAGAGAGAGAGAGAGAGAGAGAGACTGTATAGAGGGAAAGAGAGAGAGAGAGAGAGAGAGAGACTGTATAGAGGGAGAGAGCAAACCTACCAGCACGAGGAGGTTACAGGTACAGCATCTCCTTTATTGATGACTACTCCGGTGCTCTTACAATTTACCTAATTAAAAGTAGGAGTGATACAGTGACAGCTATGAAAAGATATCTTGCAGAAACAGCACCATATGGGAATATCAAACGCTTAAGATGTGACCACGGAACAAACAAGTTCAGAACACTCTTAAAAGAGAACAAGATTAAACAAGAGTTCTCTGCACCCTATTCACCACATCAGAATGGCACAGTTGAGAGATCTCACAGGTCAATATTTGACATGGCTCGCTGTTTGCTGATTGAATCAAAATTACCTAAGGATATGTGGAGTTCTGCTGTGAAGACTGCCCGTTACATCAGGAATAGGTGCTATAACCCCAGGACTCAAAAGAACCCAGTAGAAAGGCTTACTGGAAGACGGCCAAACATAAGCAAAATGAATGTCTTTGGAACAAGATGTTTTGCAAATGAACAAGATAATAAGAAATTAGATCCAAGGAGTAAGGAGGGAATATTTGTGGGCTATGATGATCAAAGTCCAGCCTACGTGATCTACTTTCCAGATACCCAGACTATAAGAAAGGTAAGAATAGTCTCTCTCGGTATCTATATAATATTCGGTAAGAAAATTCGTTTATTTCTTGTATTTTTCTATAAAGGTTAATATTAGAAGCAAATTTAAACATTTTAGTTAATCCTGTAATTACTCGGACCGTTTTTTATGACTTACAGAGAACTTATTTAAGGAGTAACTCTTATAAAAGTTGTTTGTGTTAACTAGGGTGTTTTTATATTCCAAAGCGTTATGGCTATTAAACGAAAGTTTAGGAACGAGTGGCTCGCGTTGGATGAGTTCATATATATCATATATGAGTTCATAAATATATATATATATATATATATATACATACATATATATGAGCTTTACAGGTGTTGGCCCTGCCTACGACCCATGCCTCGGCAGAGATTAGTTTCAGACATTAATCTGATAAAAACAGGTGTTGGCCCTGCCTACGACCCATGCCTCGGCAGAGATTAGTTTCAAACATTAATCTGATTAAAACAGGTGTTGGCCCTGCCTACGACCCATGCCTCGGCAGAGATTAGTTTCAGACATTAATCTGATTGAAACAGGTGTTGGCCCTGCCTACGACCCATGCCTCGGCAGAGATTAGTTTCAGACATTAATCTGATTGAAACAGACACCCGTAATAGACTTTTATTTTTATTTTGTAAAGCTTTCTTAATTTCTATGACACACTTAATTTCTATTCTAATTTCTATTTCTATTTGGTTTGACTTCATTTCTATTTCTTAATTTCTATGACACTTAATTTCTATTCTAATTTCTATTTCTATTTGGTTTGACTTAATTTCTGTTTCTCAATTTCTATGCCTCGGCAGAGAGATTAGTTTCAAAAATTAATCTGATAAAAACAGACACCCGTAATAGACTGCTAATGCCTCCTCTGCAGGCATTGGTGTTTTTTTCAGAGGCTGTGCAGGATGCCCAATGGTGGGTACGATTTGCCATGCACAAGGATAGCCTATTCTCAGTCTGCGAAGCCTGACTTCAGCACACCTTGATATTCTAGGGGAGAGTATCAGAGTCTCATAGCCTGTTCCGATTTGGCCTATACATCAATATTCACCCAGAGAAGTGGCCAATTTTCTTTCTTTTTCTCATTTTCAACCTTTTTTTCTATTTTCCCGTCTCTCACTCCCGGCCTCTATCCCTCTTCTCTCTTTCTCTCTCGTTTTCCCTCTTATTTTGTATCCAGTCTTCGCTTCAAACCAGTACTAATCTCAAACAATTGTAAGTTCTGAGGCATCACTTGGTAATCTCTCTCTCTCTATCTCCTTCTTTCTTTCCTTCTCTGTCTCTCCCTCTTCCTCTCTCTTTTCATTATTATTTTCTATTCCTCACTGAGAGAGAGGGAGTTAGACGTATGTTAATTTTCTGTGTGTGTG
>NW_028234445.1:3082948-3085448 GCF_977035675.1 Penaeus japonicus | reverse complement strand
TATTAAGGCTCCACTCTTAGCCTTCCCCGATTTCATGTTTGCCTTTTGTCCCTCACCACTGATGCCTCAAACGCTCGGCTCGGAGCAGTACTCCACCACCAGAAATCATGGCCATTTCTGGAACAAACGCAGCCCATTGCTTTTGCAAGTTCCCCGCGCCCTCAATCCCAGCGGAAAAAACGCTATCACACGACGGACCGTGAATCCTCCTCAGTATCACATGGGCCCTATTCGGCGGGGGCACGGGACCGATCCACTTCCCGTCATTTTCGAGAGCTAATCTTGGGATATCAGATAGAAGTGCATCACTGATCATTCCCCCCTCACGTCCATATTTAAGGGTAGGGACCCTCATGGGACGACGCGCCCGCGCAATTGAAATTCTTGCAGAGTGATGACGTTCCGCACCATTGTTTACTTACCCGGGGAAACAAAATGTCGTTGCCGACGCGCTATCTACGCGCTCCTCTCTCTGACGCTCACAACCTGCCTGAATCTAGCTCCTCGCCGCACCTTTGCCTCCCGCAAGGTGAAATTCTCTGACATTGCACCACAGATCTTGGTAAATACTGCCGCGCCTAACCGTTTGAATTTCCTCAAAGACGGAGCTATCCGGGTTCTGCAACATGTTAATGATCGCCGTTCCGACCCCATTCATTCTGTTACCGCCCCAGGATCTTGGCTGCCCCAGACCGTACCTCCCATGGAACCCACCCACGGAGGACGAGATCCGGATAGCGCAACGTAATGATAATGCTGTACGGGCCCCTTAATTCCAAGCTTTAGAAAGGAATGAAAGAATGAAAGGAGAGAGACCCTCCCCTCTAGCAGACATGTTCGAGTAAAGGTCAACTTTACCGCGATCGATGCTAAACGTTCTACTTTGCTACCAGTCTCGATGAAAAGGGACAAGAAAGCTCAAGGCCATCTCGTAACTTGTAGTTATTTCCTGAATCCCGTTGAAGTGTCGAATTCCTTCCTCTTTTCCATGAGTCGAAAGAAGGCCGCAGCACTGTGGTTAAGTACAAGGCAATTCACTTAGCTCTAGCAAACGCTTCTTCTTCCCACACCTTATTAGCAAAGTTGCTTAAGCATGTTCAGTCGTTGTATAAGCAATGTTCCTTATTACAAAGGGAAATACCAATGACCCAAGCCCCTGCATTGAAATATGACATTCCAGACTTTCCTTTCCAGCGAAAGTCTCTTTAGCGACACATTGTCAAGGTTTTCTACCTTCTCGCAATGGTAATCGTTATATTTTTTAGTCTTCAATTGATAACTTCACTCGTTTTTGTGAACTCGTCCCCGTTGCCCCAACAAAACCAGCAAATGTTGTTGCACATGGCTTTTCACGACTTCTGTCATAGACATATTTCAGCCCCCATGTATTTTTCAACTGAATAACGGACTGAAGATTTCAAATAACAAAAGTCATGGATAAGTTATGTGATATTCATGAATGTAACTCGTGTTTAACATGTCTCCACCTGACCGCCCACAAAGTATAATGAGCATTACAGAAAGGCTCAACTCCTTCCTCCATCCTCTCATTAATGAGATCGCTCGTTTGAATTGCGACATCGGACACATGGGATGAATCACTTATTGACAATCCAGTCTTGTAGTAATAGTACATTCCATTCTTCCTTAGGTGATACCCCACATTTTTACTTTTATCTATGGAATGGATAAAAGAGTCCTCTACCCTAATTGACCTCTTTGATCTGAAGTTCAAAGTTCCTTCATATAATGATAATTATAGCTGAATATCTCCCTAAATAGAAATAAGTCCATCTTTCAGATCACAAAGAAGGCATTTGACTAATTCCGGAGATAAAATACTGTCATTTCAACACAAAGTGACCTCGCCACAAGGACATTGAAGTTTGGAGCATTAGTATTTAGAAAAGTCAACCAACCACTCAATATTAAGTCAAAGCTTGCTCCTAGATTTGAAGGTCCATTTAGAGTAATTTAGTGTAAAGAACAACAAGGGCCTTACATTAAATTGCATACAGTCAGGTGAACAATCTTGGTCTCATTTCGACGTCCTAAAGCTTGCTCACAAGTACTATTTCTCCAGTTTCCCCCGGCCCGACGAACACTAATTGATTTTTATCTGTTCAGACCTTACTCCTCCTTGGGGCGGTATCATTCTTCGCATTGGCGTCTGCCGACCGCCATGCCCCTACCCCTCTAGGCTCTTGCGCAGTGCCAGGAGCCTTCGTTGAGGACCATGGCTAGTCTACCAGTAACAAACAATGTGGAAATCAAAGGTTTCGCTTCAGCCGATTGCTGATTTTCTCCGCCTGGCTTACTTTTATTAACTCAATAACCAACTCGTTGATTTCAGCAACAGCAGGCGAAGTGCTTTCCACCAGTCTCATTACTATTAACTTCCACATGACTTACGCCCTATTCTTCATCAATATCTCCTCTCGCTAATGTTTAAGCCTCTCTTCCTCTAAGCAACGAATTCAGTTCTACTCTACTCTAAAAA
>NW_028234445.1:3065448-3072948 GCF_977035675.1 Penaeus japonicus | reverse complement strand
GGATCCAGTTGATGATGATGCGTCTTCCCTGATCCAGGATTCTCTGAGCAATGGTGAGAATCGAGGTTATCAGGTAAACGTTATCAAGGGGCGTGCTTTGTTGCAGGCTGTCAATGGCGGCCCTAGAGTCTGTGTGTATGACAACATGCCCGTCCGTCTGGGCTGCATGGGCTAGGGCTCCCATAATAGCTACTGCCTCTGCCTGGAGCGAGGAGGCATTGTCGGATACCCGCATAGCTTTCTCTATGCCCCTTGCTGCAAAACCGGCACCTGCAGTGCGGGTGATGGGGTCTACAGAACCATCCGTGAAGTAGGTTTTACTATTCAGCGGCGTGATTGCTGTAATGTTCCTCTCCGCCTCAGCCTTCAATAGAGGCGGTGAGTACTGTGTTTTTCTTCTTGATAGACTCATGACAGAGAACTCTATCAAGGATCGTGCCCACGGCGGGGCTGAGACATAGTCAGGGTGGGGAAGGTCCATGCCCTTAACCAGTAGTGTCTCTTTGAGCTCAAAGCGTTTCAGCACTCTGGTTGTGTGAGACAGCCAGGTGTTGTTAGCAAAGAGCTCTTGGTTCTGTGCAAGCCGACGCTGCACTCTCTGTCTTAGCTGCGAGTCCAGTGGGGACTGTAGGACATTGGCAAGGAACTGGGCCGCCATCTGATCAATCCGGGTGTCCAGGGGAAAGAGTTTGGCCTCCAAGAGGAGGTTAGTAACCTTAGCCCACCCAGGGGCACCCAGAATAATCCTGGCGGCTTCGTTTTGTATGACGTCGAGCCTTTTCCTGAGTCCAGGCTTGACTGTGATCAGGGCGACGGAGGCGTAGTCCACAATGGGACGGACAGCGTGCACGTAGAAAGATCTTAGTACGCGGTGTCCAGCCCCTAAGCGCCGCCCAGACAGAGCTCTCATGACAGAGAGCCTTGCCTTGGTCCGGTCTAAGAGATGTTTGATCTCGGAGCGGAAGGTGAGGTTCTTATCGATCCATACCCCCAAGGATTGGTAGACGTGTACCCACTCAAGCTCTAGACCCTGGACTCGCAGAAGATGAAGATGATTATTTAAAAATAATAGTCTCTGTGTCTCCGCGTCGTAGATGAACTCTTCTTGTAATTCGGGTGATTTCTGAGGGGGAGAGAGAGAGAGAGAGTGAGTGGGTGAGTATGTGAGAGAAAGAGAGTGGGTGGGGGTGAGTATGAGAGAGAAAGAGAGAGAGAGAGAGAGAGGGTGAGTATGTGAGAGAAAGAGAGTGGGTGGGGGTGAGTATGAGAGAGAAAGAGAGGGTGAGTATGTGAGAGAAAGAGAGTGGGTGGGGGGTGAGTATGAGAGAGAAAGAGAGAGAGAGAGGGTGAGTATGTGAGAGAGAGGGGTGATTGCGTGGGGTGAGTGTGAGAATGGGGAGGTGAGTATGTGAGAGAGAGAGAGAGAGTGGGTGGGGGGTGAGTATGAGAGAGAAAGAGAGAGAGAGAGAGAGAGCGAGTGGGTGAGTATGTGAGAGAAAGAGAGTGGGTGGGGGTGAGTATGAGAGAGAAAGAGAAAGAGAGAGAGAGAGAGGGTGAGTATGTGAGAGAAAGAGAGTGGGTGGGGGGTGAGAGAGAGAGAGAGAGAGAGAGAGAGAGAGAGAGTGGTTGTGAGAGAGGTGAAAGAGAGAGTGTGAGAGAAAGGGTGTGAGAGAGGGGTGAGCGAGTGTGAGAGAGGGGTGAACGAGTGTGAGAGAGGGGTGAGCATGTGTGAGAGAAAGGGTGTGAGAGAGGGGTGAGCGAGTGTGAGAGAAAGGGTGTGAGAGAGGGGTGAGCGAGTGTGAGAGAAAGGGTGTGAGAGAGGGGTGAGCAAGTGTGATAGAATGGGTGTGAGAGAGGTGAAAGAGAGAGTGTGAGAGAAAGGGTGTGAGAGATGTGAAAGAGAGAGTGTGAGAGAGGGGTGAGCGAGTGTGAGAGAAAGGGTGTGAGAGAGGGGTGAGCGAGTGTGAGAGAAAGGGTGTGAGAGATGTGAAAGAGAGAGTGTGAGAGAAAGGGTGTGAGAGATGTGAAAGAGAGAGTGTGAGAGAAAGGGTGTGAGAAAGGGGTGAGCGAGTGTGAGAGAAAGGGTGTGAGAGAGGAGTGAGCGAGTGTGAGAGAAAGGGTGTGAGAGAGGGGTGAGCGAGTGTGAGAGAAAGGGTGAGAGAGAGAGAGAGGTGAGCGAGTGTGAGATAGAGGGTCCACAGTGTCTCAGCGTTGTAGATGAAATCTTCTTGCAATTCGGGTGATTTCTGAAAGAGGGAGAGAGAGAGAGAGAGAGAGAGAGAGAGAGAGAGAGAGAGAGAGAGAGAGAGAGAGAGGGAGAGAGAGAAAGGGAGAGAGAGAGAGGGAGAGATAGAAAGGGAGAGAGAGAGAGGGAGAGAGAGAGAGAGAGAGAGAGAGAGAGAGAGAGAGAGAGAGAGAGAGAGAGAGAGAGAGAGAGAGAGAGAGAGTGGGTTAGTGGGGGTGGGGGTGGGGGTGAGAGAGAGAGAGGGAGAGAGAGGGTGAGTATGTGAGAGAGAGGGGTGATTGGGTGGGGTGAGTGTGAGAATGTGGGGGTGAGTGTGAGTGAGAGAGACAGAGAGAGAGAGAGAGAGAGAGAGAGAGAGAGAGAGAGAGAGAGAGAGAGAGAGAGAGGGGGTTAGTGGGGGGGTGAGTGGGTGTGGAGAGTGTGAGTGAGTGAGAGAGAGAGAGAGAGAGTGGGTGAAAGAGGGAGAGAGAGGGTGAGTATGTGAGAGAAAGAGGGTGAGTATGTGAGAGAAAGAGAGTGGGTGGGGGAGAGAGAGAGAGAGAGAGAGAGAGAGAGAGAGAGAGAGAGAGAGAGAGAGAGAGAGAGAGAGAGAGAGAGAGAGAGAGAGAGAGAGAGAGAGAGAGAGAGAGAGAGAGAGAGAGAGAGAGAGAGAGAGAGAGAGAGAGAGAGAGAGAGGGTGAAAGAGAGTGGGTGAGTGTGAGTGTGAGAGAGAGAGAGAGAGAGAGAGAGAGAGAGAGGGTGAAAGAGAGTGGGTGAGTGTGAGTGTGAGTGTGAGAGGGAGAGAGAGAGAGGGGGGTGAGAGAGGGTGGGTGAAAGAGTGGGTGGGTGGTGAGTGTGAGAGAGAAAGAGAGTGGGTTAGTGGGGGTGTAAGGGTTGGCTTTTACACAGCCATCAAGCCGAGCAATTCTTAGTTTAGGTAGCGTGTAAGAATTGAATGAAAAATTAAATTGACAGAAAAATACACATTTATTAAATTAAACACAATATAGAAACAATAACATAAAAAAAAAACGAGCATCAGAAATAAAAAAGAAACAACAAAAGACAGATACTTATGATATGGTAGGTGTGAACAGGTCACGAGCTCTCAGCCAACTGCCTGAGAAGCTCAGCAGTTGCTCTGACGTAAATTACTTAATGTTCTTTATGTTCAGTTTTGTCAGATTTAGTCATCATATTCTCGTTAAAATAAAAATTGTCAGTTATTAATAAACAAATAAACAAGATCTATTTAAGAAAATAAATAAATATGTAAATTAGCGCGGGAAGTTGGAAGTCCTGGCCGATGAACTGTCTTCCAAGACGAAGAAGGGTTGTTTGCTGGTGGTTTGCAACTCCTTGAAGATGCGATGAAGGTTAAGGCGAAAATAGGGTTGAAAGTCCCGTGGAAGTATCCGTATTGCTGCCTCACTACAGCCCCTCCACATAGCAGCTTCAGAAGGGAATTTCCTCGCTATATTCACGTTGACGAATATATATATATATATATATATATATATATATATATATATATATATATATATATATATATATATATGTATGTATGTATATACATGAATATGTATGCGCATTTGCGTGCGTGCGTACATGCGTGTGTGCGATCGTGTATGTGCGCATGCGTGCTGTCATGTGAGAGAAACGTTTTTTTCTTGAACTTTTAAAGTCACGAATAACATGGAGAGGATTTGAGTGACAGACAGCCCGAATGCAGTGCCTGTGAGTGTCTCAAATGCTCTTCTCCTTTGGGATTTGAAACCGTCTCAGGAGCTGGAGGCGGCGAGCGCTGGCCAGCCCTCGACCTCAGAGGCGTCTCTGCCACTCAGTCTTCTTGCGAGGAGGAGCAGGGGTCGGGGACCAGTGCGCAGCGACGAGCCTCCCCAAGCAGCAGGCAGGGACGAGCCTCCCCAAGCAGCAGGCAGCGACGAGCCTCCCCAAGCAGCAGGCAGGGACAATCTTAAACTAGCAGCCGCCAAGGACCATTCTTCAGGTGCGGCCTAGGGGCGTGAGCTTTGCCGTGTAAGCTCTCCCTCTGAAGGGAGCGACCAGTGAGCTCTAAAGACTCTTCGGCAGAAATTGTGTTTGTCTTTTGGAGAGGAAGAGACAATGGAGAAGGAAATAGTGTAGTTTTCTTTCAACTTTATCTGTTTTGTTTTCCCTCAAGAAGATAAAACATAAGCAAATGTATATTTTCATATGCTTCCTGTCTATCCCTTCATATCCCTATGGATACATGATCATTTATGAGCATATCTATAAGTATTAGTATAACCTTTTCTTGAATGATACTAGCAATGCATGCCATCTACTTACCTTATGTTACTCTTCTAAAGCAGAAAGACCTCTGGTTCCTTTACCCAAAGAATGAGCTTTATGTTTATTACTAATTTCATTCCCAACGGGATAAAGAGATTTGCTAATTTCAGCTTCGTGTTAATGTTCAAGTATTTCCTCTACAAGTGAGAGTCCAAGGCCATGTACCTGAAAACCCCCTTTGCACTGAGTACTCACATATACTTGAATGAGGTAGATAGGAGGGAGGGAAGGAGGGAGGGAGGGAGGGAGGGAGAGTGAGGATGAATGAGGTGGATGGGAGGGAGGGAGGGAGAGAGAGGATGAATGTGGTGGATGGGAGGGAGGGAGAGAGAGAGAGAGGATGAACGAGGTGGATGGGAGGGAGGAAGGGAAAGAGAGAGGGAGGATGAATGAGGTGGATGGGAGGGAGGGAGAGAGAGGGGATGAATGAGGTGAGGGAGGGAGAGAGAGGATCAATGAGGTTGATGGGAGGGAGGGAGAGAGGGAAGGAGGATGAATGAGTTGGATGGGAGGTGAGGGAGGGAGGGAGGGAGAGAGAGGATGAATGAGGTGTATGGGAGGGAGGAAGGGAGAGAGAGAGGGCGGATGAATGAGGTGGATGGGAGGGAGGGAGAGAGAGGATGAATGAGGTTGTTGGGGGGGTGGTAGAAAGAGAGAGAGAGAGGATGAATGAGGTGGATGGGAAGGAGGGAGGGAGGGAGGGAGAGAGAGGATGAATGAGGTGGAAGAGAGAGAGAGAGAGAGAGAGAGAGAGAGAGAGAGAGAGAGCGAGAGGATAAATGAGGTGAATGGGAGAGAGAGAGAGAGAGAGAGAGAGAGAGAGAGAGAGAGAGAGAGAGAGAGAGAGAGAGAGAGAGAGAGAGAGAGAGAGAGAGAGAGAGGGAGGAATGAGGTGGATGGGAGGGAGGGAGGGAGGGAGGGAGGGAGAGTGAGGATGAATGAGGTGGATGGGAGGGAAGGAGAGATAGATAGAGAGAGAGAGAGAGAGAGAGAGAGAGAGAGAGAGAGAGAGAGAGAGGATGAATGAGGTGGATGGGAGAGAGAGAGAGAGAGCGAGAGAGAAAGAGAGGATGGAGGGAGGGAGGGAAGGAGGATGAATCAGGTGGATGGGAGGGAGGGAGAGAGAGAGGATGAATGGGGTGGATGGGAGGGAGGGAGAGAGAGAGGATGAATGGGGTGGATGGGAGGGAGGGAGGGAGGGAGGGAGGGAGGGAGAGAGAGGATGAAAGAGGTGGACGGAAGGGAGGGAGGGAGAGAGAGGATGAATGTGGTGGATGGGAGGTGAGGGAAGAGAGGATGAATGAGGTGGATGAGAGGGCGGGAGAGAGAGAGGATGAATGAGGTGGATGGGAAGGAGGGAGGGAGGGAGGAAGAGAGAGGATGAATGAGGTGGAAGAGAGAGAGAGAGAGAGGATAAATGAGGTGAATGGGAGAGAGAGAGAGAGAGAGAGAGAGTGAGGACGAATGAGGTGGATGGGAGGGAGGGAGAGAAAGATAGATAGATAGATAGAGAGAGAGAGAGAGAGAGAGAGAGAGAGAGAGAGAGAGGATGGAGGGAGGGAGGGAAGGAGGATGAATGAGGTGGATGGGAGGGAGAGGGAGAGAGTGGATGAATGAGGTGGATGCGAGGTGAGGGAGGGAGGGAGAGAGAGGATGAATGAGGTGGACGGGAGGGAGGGAGGGAGAGAGAGGATGAATGTGGTGGATGGGAGGTGAGGGAGGGAGAGAGAGAGGATGAATAAGGTGGATGGGAGGTGAGGGAGGTAGGGAGAGAGAGGATGAATGAGGTGGTTGAGAGGGAGGGAGAGAGAGATAATAAATGAGGTGAGGGAGGGAGGGAGGGAGAGAGAGGATGAATGAGGTGGATGGGAGGGAGGGATGGAGGGAGAGAGAGGATGAATGTGGTGGATGGGAGGGAGGGAGGGAGAGAGAGGATGAATGAGGTGGATGAATGAGGTGGACGGGAGGGAGGGAGGGAGGATGAATGAGGTGGATGGGAGGTGAGGGAAAGAGGGAGGGAGGGAGAGAGAGGATGAATGAGGTGGATGGGAGGGAGGGAGGGAGGGAGAGAGAGGATGAATGAGTTGGATGAGAGAGAGAGAGAAAGAGGATGAATGAGGTGGATGTGAGGGAGGGAGGGAGAGAGGATGAATGAGGTGGATGAGTGGGAGGGAGAGAGAGGATGTATTAGGTGGATGGGAGGGATGGAGGGAGAGAGAGGATGAATGAGGTGGATGGGAGGGAGGGAGGGAGAGGATGAATGAGGTGGATGGGAGGGAGGGAGAGGATGAATGAGGTGAATGGGAGGGAGGGAGGGAGGGAGAGGATGAATGAGGTGGATGGGAGGGAGGGAGGGAGGGAGAAGATGAATGAGGTGGATGGGAGGGAGGGAGAGAGGATGAATGAGGTGGATGGGAGGGAGGGAGGGAGGGAGAGAGAGAGAGAGGATGAATGGGGTTGATGGGAGGGAGGGAGAGAGGGAGGATGAATGAGTCACAGATCCTGACACACTTCGAACACATACTAACTGAAAATAGAGAAGTTGATGTAATATACCTAGACTTTGCAAAAGCTTTCGACAAAGTAGGTCACGGTATTGTGCTACATAGGATTAAAGACCTTGGAATCGGGGGGAAAGTTGGAAGATGGATTTACAACTTCCTAATAAATCGTAAACAAAAAATACAAATTAATGGGCTTTACTCGAATGAAAAGACTATTATGAGTGGGATGCCACAAGGGACCATTCTTTGGACCGTTCTTTGGCCCTTGTTATTCCTTATTATGATCGGCAACATTGCTAATGGTGTGAAACACTCGAGAGTAACATCATTTGCAGATGATTCAAGAATAAGTACACCCATAGATATATACAAGATAATGAAAACAAACTTAACCATCTGTAAGTGGGCATATGATAATATGAAATTCAATGCAGATAA
>NW_028234445.1:3057948-3060448 GCF_977035675.1 Penaeus japonicus | reverse complement strand
GACATGACAATGTATAAGTTTAGTGAAGAGATTGAGTTTGTGTTAGAGATATATATAATTTATATATATATATATTTATATTGTTATTATATATTATATATATATAATGATTAAGTATATATATATTAAATTTAATATTATTTTATATATATATATATATATATTATATTTATTATATATTATCTTATATATATATATATATATATTTATATTTATATATATTAATTATATAATATATATATATATATCTATCAATATATATTATATATATAATAAAAATGTTTAATTATCAAATTAAATAACAAAAACACACTAATAAATATAAATATACAAAAAAAACACACAAAAACACACACTCACAACAATAAAACACAACACCATAATCCGACCACACACACAAACAACACAACACACAAACACAACCACACAACACACACCACACCACAAACACACAACACACACACCACACAACACTACAACACACACTACACACACACACACACACATACACACACATTCACACAAAAAAAAAATACACACCCTCCACACAAACCTCACCCACAAAAAACCCACCTCCTCACACACCCTACCCCAAACCTTCCACTCCCCCCCCACCCCCCCCCCCCCCCCCCCCCACCCCTCCCACACCCCCACCCCTCCCCCCCCCCCTCACACCCCACCCCCCCCCCCCCACCCCCCCCACCCCCTCCACAACCCACAACCCACCCTCCTCCCCACCAAATTTGTGTGAATAAATATTATAAACTCTATTCAAAAAAAAAATGGCATAATAATTTTTAAGTTAATATAGCAAGAATATGTATAAGAATAATCCTTTTTTTTTAATATATATAGATAAGAATATTTACAAGAATAATATTTTTTTTTTATACAGAATAATAATTTATAAGAAAAATGTTATTTTTAAATATAGAATAATATATGTATATATGTATATATATAATATAATATATATAAATATTATAAAAAATATATATCATCAATAATATATATATAATATTATATATATATTATGAATAATACTCTCTTTTTAATATCGAATAAAATACATATGAATATTACTTTTTCTAAAATATCGAGCAACAAATAATATTAATATAATATATCATAATATAGAAGAATGTATATAATAATAATACTTTTTTATATATAAGAATGATAATTTTAATATATATGAGAATAACTTTTTTAATATAGAAGAATATATATATGAATAATATAATTTTGAATATAATGAATAATATATATATACGTATATCTATATATATATATCGAGATAATATTATATATATATATATATATTACGAATATATATAATATATAAACACATATGTTATACAAATATAAAATATATATATATCTATATATATATATATATATATATATAAATATATATATTATATACATATGTATATAATATGTGTTACTTGATAATATATATATAATATATATATATATATAAAATATATATATATATATATATATATATATAATATATATATATTATATATATATATATATATATATATATATATATATATANATATANATATCATNAANATNGTNAGNCTNCANCAANCCNCTCNAGNACGTAGGCCTCTCGCAATCTTTTCCAGTCATTCCGGTCTTGTGTCCTATGGTTCCAGTTTACTCCTGCGAATTTTGCTATTTCATCCCGCCATCTAGTCATTGGTCTTGCCCTGGGTCTTTTTGTGTCGTGTATTACCCATTCTGTTGTTTTCTTTGTCCACCTGTTGTCCTGTCTCCGATATATGTGTCCAGCCCACTGCCACTTTTCCTCTTTGATGGTCTTGAGTATATCCTCTACTTTTGTTTGCTGCCTGATCCATGTGGCCCTTTTCTTGTCTCTTAAGCTAACTCCTAGCATAAGCCTTTCCATTCCTCTTTGGGCGCTTACTAATTTCATCTCGAGTGCCTTGGTCGTAGTCCATGTCTGATCCATATGTCATGACGGGGAGGACGCATTGGTCAAAAATCTTCCTCTTTAGACATAGTGGCAGACTACTTCGTAATATATTACTATGTTTACCGAAGGCACTCCAACCTAGCCTGATTCGCCGTTTTATCTCGGCTTCGCAGGATGTACTCGACTGAATGAGTTGCCCTAGGTATACATACTCGTTCACTGCTTCTAGTACCTCGCCTTGTATTTGTATTTGCTTAACTGGGGTTCGACTGTTGAACATGACTTTAGTCTTTTTCATGTTCATTTTAAGGCCAATCTTCAAACTTTCCTTATTTAAATCGCTTATTAATTGTTGTAGTTCATCTGCTGACTCACCGAAAAGAACAATGTCATCTGCAAATCTTAGATTGCGTAAGTGCTCATTCCCTATTTTAATCCCTCTCTCTTTCCAGTCTAACTTCTTGAATACTTCCTCTAAGCAGGCTGTAAATAGCTTCGGTGAGATGGTGTCGCCCTGCCTAACGCCCTTTTTTATTGGTATTTTATTGGTTT
>NW_028234445.1:3040448-3042948 GCF_977035675.1 Penaeus japonicus | reverse complement strand
TGCATTTCGATATTTATTTTTCATGAAATAAATATCAGGGAAATTATAATGCATAATATTAATTATCAAGTAAATCGTCATAACAGCAAAATTATAATATAAATTATAAGAACATCCATAATGGTGATGATAGTAATGACTAACAACAATATAATTGACCGAACAAATTTTAATCATAATAATAATAATAATAATTAATTAATTTCCATAATGATAATAAGTAAGCATTAATAACGGCTAAGAGCAATATATACTGGATGATGGGGGGGGGGGGGTGGGTGTATAATATTACCAATAATAATGATGAACTGATTAAAAGATTAATGAAGATCATAACAATAACAAACATAACACTAACAATGATTAATAATTCAACAATTCACTAAAATGATTATAAAGGTATGAAACGTTGAAAATATGTTAAGAATAGCGATGACAATGGCTAATGAATGATAGGATGATTATGAGTGATAATGATTAAGGATGGATTATATTGATGTTTTTGATGATGATTATTGAATAACATGACAGATAAAAATCAATAATTAGCTGATACATGATGAGTGATTTTGGATGATGATGACGCATGCATTATGGTGACAATGGTGAATGTTAGAAGATGGAGTCGGATTACAATGGAAAAAGAGAGCTTTAAATGGCGTTATGATGAATATGGTAAGTGATAGTGATGAGGAGGAGGAGGATTAATATGAACGATCACTTCACAGATACAGATGAGAAGTTAACCGAAGATGGTCGTTTATGATGATGGTTGATGATTATGTATGACAGGGTAGTGGATGATTATGACAGATGGTGAGATGAATGATTTGACAGATGTACGTGATAATGATAAAAAAGATAATCATGGCGGTAGTGATTAAGATGATTATCTATAATAATGATGGATAATTTCGTTGAAGATTAGGAATTATAATGATGATGGATTAGGATAATGATTAAGATGATTTCTGAATCTGATGATGTATGAGGATGATTTGAAGATGCAAGTGGTTGGGGGAAATGGTGGATTGAGAGAACAATGATGGAGGTTGAATGAATAAATGGACTATGAGGATGATGACGATCATGGATGATTTATATGAGGATGACTATGATGATGAATAATAAATGATGCTACGTACGTGGATCATGAAGTGATTGATGAGTTATGGTGCTCTTCAAATTGGGTGCACATGATTATAGATATATTATATATATATATATAGTATATATATATATATATATATATATATAAGACCTACTATATAGTATATATATAATATGGCGCATAGATAGTCCTTAATTAGTAGTGCTATATAGAAAACGACACAAATAGGTTATAAGCAAAACAACCATTCAACAAAAGGAGTGAAGCATGCGCCCTCGGGATAAGGGCATGAGAAAACTGGCTCAGTTTATTTCAAAAAGGTAATCAAGTAGTGCAGGCATTACCAGCTTGAAAACTTGCATGATAGCTGTCCTCAAGGAGCCGCTGGCCAGCCAGTCTCTCGGATGTCGGGAAGTCGTGACGGAGACGATAGGCCTCCGACAAGGGGCCCAGGCAGTGAATAGACTCCAGACCCTTCCCCTCTCTCCATAGAGTGCGACGAGGAGTTCTCTCAGACGTAGGATGGCGCTCGGTCACTCGTGGAGCAGAGGTCCATCTCCGGCTTGCGCGGGTCTGAGGTCATCGGGGTAGTGATGGCGGCATGTGGCTACACTCACGAATGCAGGCTGACAAAAGTTGTGAGATACAGTTTTGTATTTTCGTGAGATCTATACTTCATTCTCGTGCTTCGTGAATGATATGGTTGAGCATGCGACATTTTCTAACTTTATAGGAGTGGCCCGGAGGCTGCTTCCGCGCTCTCCCAGGGGTGGCGGGGCATCTCCTCTCCTCTCTCTCTCTGTATGTATATTATAAAAGTTATATATATAATACATAGATAGAAATATAGATGCATTCTAAGTAGATATCAAGCTTCACCTTACATACACAGCTGTGTCCTCGATAGCAGTGAACTTCTGACTGCGCTTGCCTCAGCGCTACCAACTTTCCACGCGCCCAGAGCTTGCCGCATGACACCAGACGCGATTTCTCCTGTGGCAGAATAGAAATAAACAATTAGAATGCTTTCTGGAATGATATATGCCTAACCAGAAGAATCCAATACGGGAAAATGCAGAATTGTCAATTGCACAAACTGAATTAGTGATCTGAACTAGCGACAAATTTAAATAACACTGAGCGCGCGCATTATTTGAAGTTGCACAACAAATATATCCTTAACTCATCATACTTTGCACACACATGTGATGTATAGCCTTTTTTGCATGCATGTGTGTGTGTATATATATAAATATTATATATATATAGTAATATATATATAGTATATTATTAATAATATAATATATATCTATATATATACATTTACATAACATAAATATATGACCATATACATTCAACACACACACACACACTACACACACACACACA
>NW_028234445.1:3035223-3040348 GCF_977035675.1 Penaeus japonicus | reverse complement strand
ACACGGCAGTGTGGAAGTCCCTTCGGCAGGGCGGGGCCGAACGTGGGATGCTGCAGATGGTGAAAAAGGCACACGCCCTCCACTTAGCAAGCTACAAGAAGACGAACATTTCCACGCTCATATTCACGTTGACTAATATAATAATATATATAATATATATATTAATATATATAATTATATATATATATTTATTTTATATATATATGTATATACATGAATATGTATGTGCATTTGCGTGCCGTGCGTACATGCGTGTGTGCGGATCGTGTGTGTTTGCCGTGCACCCATGTGTGTGCTAGTTCTATGTGAGAGAAAAATTTTTTTACTTGAACTTTTAAAGTCACACGAAAACATGGAGAGGATTTGAGTGCGACAGACAGCCCGAACCGAATGCAGTGCCTGTGAGTGTCTCAAAATGCTCTTCTCCTTTGGGAATTTGAAAAACCGTCTCAGGAGCTGGAGGCGGCGAGCGCTGGCCAGCCCTCGACCTCAGAGGCGTCTCTGCCACTCAGTCTTCTTGCGAGGAAGGCAGCAGGGGTCGGGGACCCAGTAGTCGCAGCGAACGAGCCTCCCCAAGCAGAGGCAGGGACAATCTTAAACTAGCAGCCGCCAAGGACCATTCTTCAGGTGCGGCTAGGCGTGAGCTTTGCCGTGTCAGCTCTCCCTCTGAAGAGAGCGACCAGTGAGAGCTAAAGGCTCTTTAGCAGATATTGTTTTTGTATTTTGGAGAGGAAGAGACAATGGAGAAGGAAATAGTGTAGTTTTCTTTCAACTTTATCTGTTTTGTTTTCCCTCAAGAAGATAAAACATAAGCAAATGTATATTTTCATATGTTTCCTGTCTATCCTTTCATATCCCTATGGATACATGATCATTTATGAGCATATCTATAAGTATTAGTATAACCTTTTCTTGAATGATACTAGCAATGCATGCCATCTACTTACCTTATGTTACTCTTCTAAAGCAGAAAGACCTCTGGTTCCTTTACCCAAAGAATGAGCCTTATCATTTATGCATGTTTAAATACATGTTTTCTTACTGTTCTTACTAATTTCATTCCCAACGGGACAAAGAGATTTGCTAATTTCAGCTTCGTGTTAATGTTCAAGTATTTCCTCTACAAGTGAGAGTCCAAGGCCATGTACCTGAGAACCCCCTTTGCACTGAGTACTCACATATACTTGAATGAGGTACTAAACTCTTCTTTAATTTTATTTATTTATTTCTCTATCTTATCCATATTAATAATTTCTTTATTATATATCTATCTATATGCCATCACTATTATTATTTTCTTTTCAAAACCATTCCATATCTATTTCTTATACATATTATTCATTTCTTATTTTCAATCTTTTCATAGGAGGGAGGGAAGGAGGGAGGGAATAGAGGATGAATGTGGAAGCGATGGCGAGGGTAGTGAGAGAGATCTCGAGAGGCTGAACGGGAGTCAGGGAGGGAGGGAGAGAGAGAGGGAGGATGAATGAGGTGGATGGGAGGGAGGGAGGGAGAGAGAGGATGAATGAGGGGGAGGGGGGGAGGGAGAGAGAGAGAGGATGAATGAGGGGGATGGGAGGGATTTCTGGATGGAAAGAGGGGGATGAATGAGTGAGGAGGAGGAGATGCGAGGATCTTATGAGGTTGATGGGAGAGGAGAGAGGTGAAAGCAAGGATGAATGAGGTGGATGGGAGGGAGGGAGAGGGAGGAGAGAGAGGATGAATATGGAGTAATTGAGGGAGGGGCGGGAAGAGAGAGGCATAATGAGGTGGATGGGAGGGAGGGAGAGGAAGAGAGGATGAATGAGTTTTGGGAGGGAGTAGAAAGTGAGAGAGGATGCTGGATGATGGTGGAGGGGGGGGAGGGAGGGAGAGAGAGGATGAACGAAGTGGATGGGAGGGAGGAAGGGAGAGAGAGAGGGAGGATGAATGAGGTGGATGGGAGGGAGGGAGGAAGGGAGAGAGAGGATGAATATGGTGAATGGGAGGGAGGGAAAGAGAGGATGAATGAGGTGGATGGGAGGGAGGGAGAGACAGAGAGGATGAATGAGGTTGTTGGGAGGGAGGTAGAAAGAGAGAGAGGATGAATGAGGTGGATGGGAAGGAGGGAGGGAGGGAGGGAGAGAGAGGATGAATGAGGTGGAAGAGCACACACACACATAGAGAGGAAGAGGAGGAGAGAGAGAGTGATGAAGAGAAGAGAGAGATGAGGAGGAGAGAAGAGAGAGAGAGATGAGAGAGAGAGAGAGTGAGAGCGAGGATAAATGAGCGTGAACGGGAGAGAGATATACTATATATCTTAGATATGAGTATATTAAAACATATTTTAATTGGATGATCTATAGTAAAATAGATATATCGATTAGCCTTGAGCTACTGATTCTAACCTATAGTCTGCTCGAATGATATATATCGATAATGAGATATATTAGAGAAAGAGAGAGGAGAGAGAGGAGAGGAAGAGAGAGAGGAAGACGGAAGAGAGGAGAAGAGAAGAGAAGAGAGAGAGGCGGAGGAGAGAGAGAGAGAGAGAGAGAGAGAGAGGGAGGGAGGAGGTGGATGGGGAGAGGGAGGGAGGAAGGGAGGGAGAGTGAGGATGGATGAATGAGGTTGGATGGGATGTGAAGGAGAGATAGACAGATATCTAGAGAGAGAGATAGAGAGAGAGGTTAGAGAGAGATGGGGAGAGAGATAAAATGAGGTGGATGGAGAGAGAGCAGAGAGAGAGAGAGAGAGAGGATAGGAATGGAGGTGGATGAGGGAGGATGAATTCAGAGTGTGGATGGGAGCTCGAGAAGAGAGAGAGAGAGGATGAATGGGGTGGAATGGAGGTGATGGGAGGGAGGGAGGGAAGGAGGATGAATCAGGTGGATGGGAGGGAGGGAGAGAGAGAGGATGAATGGGGTGGAATGGAGGTGATGGGAGGGAGGGAGGGAGGGAGGGAGAGAGAGAGAGAGAGAAAGAGAGAGAGGATGAATGAGGTGGATGAGAGGGAGGGAGGGAGAGAGAGGATGAACGAAGTGGATGGGAGGGAGGAAGGGAGAGAGAGAGGGAGGATGAATGAGGTGGATGGGAGGGAGGGAGGAAGGGAGAGAAAGATTGAATGAGGTGAATGGGAGGGAGGGAGAGAGGATGAATGTGGTGGTTGGGAGGTGAGGGAGGGAAAGAGAGGATGAATGAGGTGGATGGGAGGGCGGGAGAGAGAGATAATGAATGAGGTGAGGGAGGGAGGGAGGGAGGGAGGGAGGGAGGAAGAGAGAGGATGAATGAGGTGGAAGAGAGAGAGAGAGAGGATAAATGAGGTGAATGGGAGAGAGAGAGAGAGAGAGAGAGAGTGAGGACGAATGAGGTGGATGGGAGGGAGAGATAGATAGAGAGAGAGAGAGAGAGAGAGAGAGAGAGAGAGAGATCTCGCTTGAGGAATGATGAGGCAGTGAGGTAGGGCGGAATGGATGCGAGATGCGGCTGACTGGAGGTGGTCTTGAGAGGGAAGCGACGCTAGATAGCGGAGCGCGCGAGCGAGCGACGAGAGAGAGCGCTCGATGAGCGGAAGAAAGAGCATGGATGGGAGCTCGAGGAGAGCCAGAGAGGGATGTGCTGATGTGAGGGACAGAGGCTGAATCAGGTGGATGAGTGAGGGCGAGCAGCAGAGGCTGAACGGAGGAGGAAAGGAGGTGCTAGGGCGGTGGGCGGAGGGCGGGAGAGCGAGTGAGAGCTCAAGAGATGATGCATGCGTGGCTGAGCTGGGCCGGAGAGGGAGAGGAGACAGGAGAGGAAGAAAGTGGTGGAAGGGAATGTGAGGGCGGGACAGATAAGTATGAAAGAGTAGGCTGGGAGGTCGGTAGAGAGCAGCGTGAAGCCTGTGGAGGCAGGAAGGAGGGCGTAGGGAGACGCGAGAGGATGAAAGAGGTGGAGACAGAGAGAGAGAGAGAGGATAACCTGAGGTGAATGGAGAGCGAGAGAGAGAGAGCAGAGCAGCGAGGCAAACTTCACTGACGAAAGAGGGGGAAGTGGACGGGAGACGAAACGATAGCAACGAGCGATGAGAGAGAGAGAGAGAGAGAGAGAGAGAGAGAGAGAGAGAGAGAGAGAGAGAAAGAGAGGATGGAGGGAGGGAGGGAAGGAGGATGAATGAGGTGGATGGGAGGGAGAGGGAGAGAGTGGATGAATGAGGTGGATGCGAGGTGAGGGAGGGAGGGAGGGAGGGAGGGAGAGAGAAGAGGATGAATGAGGTGGACGGGAGGGAGGGAGGGAGAGAGAGGATGAATGTGGTGGATGGGAGGTGAGGGAGGGAGGGAGGGAGGGAGTGAACGAGAGAGAGAGAGGATGAATGAGGTGGATGGGAGGGAGGGAGAGAGAGAGGATGAATAAGGTGGATGGGAGGTGAGGGAGGTAGGGAGAGAGAGGATGAATGAGGTGGTTGAGAGGGAGGGAGAGAGAGATAATAAATGAGGTGAGGGAGGGAGGGAGGGAGGGAGAGAGAGGATGAATGAGGTGGATGGGAGGGAGGGATGGAGGGAGAGAGAGGATGAATGTGGTGGATGGGAGGGAGGGAGGGAGAGAGAGGATGAATGAGGTGGATCGGAGGGAGGGAGAGAGAGAGGGAGGGAGGATGAATGAGGTGGATGGGAGGTGAGGGAAAGAGGGAGGGAGGGAGGGAGAGGATGAATGAGGTGGATGGGAGGGAGGGAGAGAGAGGATGAATGAGTTGGATGAGAGAGAGAGAGAAAGAGGATGAATGAGGTGGATGTGAGGGAGGGAGGGAGAGAGGATGAATGAGGTGGATGAGTGGGAGGGAGAGAGAGGATGTATTAGGTGGATGGGAGGGATGGAGGGAGGGAGAGGATTAATGAGGTGGATGGGAGGGAGGGAGGGAGGGAGAGGATGAATGAGGTGGATGGGAGGGAGGGAGGGAGGGAGAAGATGAATGAGGTGGATGGGAGGGAGGGAGAGAGGATGAATGAGGTGGATGGGAGGGAGGGAGGGAGAGAGGGAGGATGAATGAGTCACAGATCCTGACACACTTCGAACACATACTAACTGAAAATAGAGAAGTTGATGTAATATACCTAGACTTTGCAAAAGCTTTTGACAAAGTAGGTCACGGTATTGTGCTACATAGGAT
>NW_028234445.1:2999997-3022497 GCF_977035675.1 Penaeus japonicus | reverse complement strand
GTTGATCGAGATCTCCGTTCCTCTTCCTTCCGTCTCTTCGTGTCCAACGCGGCAGAGTCGGATCCAGAGGCAGCCACCGGGTCAGCCGAGCCAAAGTCTGACTTGTCCCTTGTTTCTTCGTCAAAGGAGTTCCAAATTCCATTTTACGAAAGCGGCAAGATTATATTTGAATATATTGTAAAATATGCGGAGGCGTTTTTACTTTCGTTTATTACCGATGAGAAAAATAACGATAATCCGAGGTAATTCTTGAATCTATATATCTATATCTTTATCTGTCTATATCTATCTATCTATCTATAGACATGATTTTCCAATATTTGGAATGGGAACAAATGAAGTATTCTCCTTTCTCTCGTTATATGCGCAATTTGTTTTCCTTAGTGTAAGGCAGGGGTTCCCAAACTTTTTGTTCCTCAGTACCCCTTAGGCTTTTTATAGGTTCCCATGTACCCCTAACACTAAAAATTAAGCTTAGTAGTAAAAAAGGACATTTTAATATTTTGATATTTATAGATCTACACTGCAGATCAAGCCATGTGAGGTTTATAATAGTAAAAACAAATGGTATTACCTTACACCCAAGAAATTTCAATAAAGGTGGTGCTAATCAACACAAAGAAAATGAGAAAAGTGCAATCTGAGTGCAGATTACAACACCATGTATTGTGCAAGTAATTGTTTCCTTCAGACCAAATGTACCCCCTGAAACGTGCAAATGTACCCCTGGGGGTACATGTACCCCAGTTTGGGAACCCCTGGTGTAAGGCATTGCTTCCTTGGCTTTGCTGTCCCATCCTTTTCAGGAACTGAATTAGTCTGACCTTAAACGGCGCTTCTTCTTGACTCCCTTCAACGCACTTCACGTTAGTCAGTGTCCTTTTCCGCACACTAAAGTTCACTTCATTTGTTTAGTATTTATCAGCATTTTGTTGCCATTGGTATCATCATTATCAACATTTATTGATTTTTATAGAAATCAGTTTTTTCTTTTCTTTTTCTTCCCCCCTCCCCCCATAAAAAATGATTATCTCTATCATTTTCGATTTTCGCCACACCTGCCCTTTAGGCTGAGGAACTCGCAATGTGCTGGCGGGATACGGATTTTCTTTTTCTAACAAATGATTATAATTGTTTAAGCATTAATTCCATTTGCGAATCATGCATGATTTTTATCCCACATGTCAGCTGGGACATGATAAAAACTGTAATCATTGAAACCAAACTCTACAGTCTATGATTAGCAGAATGCAACACTGGTGCTTTTGCGTGCGGCGTTTGGCCATTTCGGACGGAATTGGTCTTAATACTCTACGCTTTTCTGATGTCTCTTACCGGTGGAAAGGGAAGTCCTTTTCATTGTCTATTTCATAGGGATAAAAAAAAGATTGTTCATTGCTGTTCTTATTGATAATGTTGCCCTTCGCACGAAAATGAAGGAAAATAACTAATGGTTAAAGCAACTGGGATGTGAGATGAAGTCAATGAAAGTTAAAAGGAGCGCAGCTGGAGAGAGACACGAGAGGCAGAAGAGAGAGACACGAGAGGCAGAAGAGAGAGACACGAGAGGCAGAAGAGAGAGAGAGACACGAGAGGCAGAAGAGAGAGACACGAGAGGCAGAAGAGAGAGAGAGACACGAGAGGCAGAAGAGAGAGGCAGAAGAGAGAGACACGAGAGGCAGAAGAGAGAGACACGAGAGGCAGAAGAGAGAGAGAGACACGAGAGGCAGAAGAGAGAGAGAGACACGAGAGGCAGAAGAGAGAGACACGAGAGGCAGAAGAGAGAGACACGAGAGGCAGAAGAGAGAGACACGAGAGGCAGAAGAGAGAGACACGAGAGGCAGAAGAGAGAGACACGAGAGGCAGAAGAGAGAGAGAGACACGAGAGGCAGAAGAGAGAGAGAGACACGAGAGGCAGAAGAGAGAGACACGAGAGGCAGAAGAGAGAGACACGAGAGGCAGAAGAGAGAGACACGAGAGGCAGAAGAGAGAGAGAGACACGAGAGGCAGAAGAGAGAGACACGAGAGGCAGAAGAGAGAGACACGAGAGGCAGAAGAGAGAGAGAGACACGAGAGGCAGAAGAGAGAGACACGAGAGGCAGAAGAGAGAGACACGAGAGGCAGAAGAGAGAGACACGAGAGGCAGAAGAGAGAGACACGAGAGGCAGAAGAGAGAGAGAGACACGAGAGGCAGAAGAGAGAGACACGAGAGGCAGAAGAGAGAGAGAGACACGAGAGGCAGAAGAGAGAGACACGAGAGGCAGAAGAGAGAGACACGAGAGGCAGAAGAGAGAGACACGAGAGGCAGAAGAGAGAGAGAGACACGAGAGGCAGAAGAGAGAGACACGAGAGGCAGAAGAGAGAGACACGAGAGGCAGAAGAGAGAGAGAGACACGAGAGGCAGAAGAGAGAGACACGAGAGGCAGAAGAGAGAGAGAGACACGAGAGGCAGAAGAGAGAGACACGAGAGGCAGAAGAGAGAGAGAGAGACACGAGAGGCAGAAGAGAGAGACACGAGAGGCAGAAGAGAGAGAGAGACACGAGAGGCAGAAGAGAGAGACACGAGAGGCAGAAGAGAGAGACACGAGAGGCAGAAGAGAGAGAGAGACACGAGAGGCAGAAGAGAGAGAGAGACACGAGAGGCAGAAGAGAGAGAGAGACACGAGAGGCAGAAGAGAGAGAGAGACACGAGAGGCAGAAGAGAGAGAGAGACACGAGAGGCAGAAGAGAGAGAGAGACACGAGAGGCAGAAGAGAGAGAGAGACACGAGAGGCAGAAGAGAGAGAGAGACACGAGAGGCAGAAGAGAGAGAGAGACACGAGAGGCAGAAGAGAGAGAGAGACACGAGAGGCAGAAGAGAGAGAGAGACACGAGAGGCAGAAGAGAGAGAGAGACACGAGAGGCAGAAGAGAGAGAGAGACACGAGAGGCAGAAGAGAGAGAGAGACACGAGAGGCAGAAGAGAGAGAGAGACACGAGAGGCAGAAGAGAGAGAGAGACACGAGAGGCAGAAGAGAGAGAGAGACACGAGAGGCAGAAGAGAGAGAGAGACACGAGAGGCAGAAGAGAGAGACACGAGAGGCAGAAGAGAGAGAGAGACACGAGAGGCAGAAGAGAGCAAAAATCTTTCCTGAATTCAGTTACCGTTTCGCCAACGAAGAACTTGGAGAGGATAAAGTCGCGTGCATTTATGATGAAAAAGGAATAAATGTTAACACGATATACAACTGAAGAAAAAAACAGGTGATTCGCATTATAATTACCGTTATGCTGTTTATTTTCTCAATATTCTAATCATCTAAACTACAATCTAAATCATCTTGGCATAGAATGCTAATGAGATTCAATCGGACACATGAAATGCACGGGACTTTTAGTTGTTATAAAACCTTTTATCATATATTATCTAATTCATGGAGTATGAATGATATCTGGAGTCATCAGTAGTATTGGTATATTACTTAACTTCAAAAGTCTAAATCCAACGTCATACGTCGTAAGCTCATCTTCTTTAACTTCGAAATTTCAAAAGAAAAGTCCGAAGCAATCAACCAAATCGCGCAGAGTCCTACAGGAGCTTCATTGAGTCACTTCATTATTGGGATTCTCTTGATAGGAGTCGGCTAAGTGCTGCTCTGTGCATGCTGAACCATCAGAAAGAGCGAGATCGTTCTCTCACGAAACGAGGCGTGTCTCGAGTGCATGACGAATGGGTTTTCCTGATGAAAGGCAGACAGAGTCAAACAAAAGAGAAAGTTTCGACGCAACAGGGAAAGGGAGGTCACACTTGGCGGGAATTTACTTCTTAACAGTCAAATGACCGCCATTATAACGGCTCTATTTCTCACATTTCATCGCAGCCTCTCTTGTGGCAGTCATTTCAACCCGAGTCGTTTCAGGAAGGAAATGCTATAGATGCAAGCAGATTTAAGCGGTTGGCTTAAATTAATATTATTACTACCATTTCTATCAAAATTATCACTGCTTTCTCTCTCTCTCTCCCTTTCCTTTTCTTCCGTGTCCTCCAACTCCTCCTTCGAGCCACCGAAGAGCCGTTCATGCTGTTCGGAGTCGCGTTCTAGGACACAAGAGGAGCCACACTGGGTCCCCTTCACGAAGACCCGAGTGGCCTCCTTGATCCGCCTTTTCAGCTCGAGTTCTGCTTCAGCCTTTGGCTTCATTTAAAACTATTTTTTACAATCCGTTGTTTTCCTCTCGACCGGCTTTGTTCCATCCCCCAATTCCCATGCCCTAATTTGCATACGAGGCGATGAAGGATTTCTTACCAAGGACGAGACTGATTGCAATCCTCTTGGGTTGCCGCGGCAATTATATATGTTGTTACTGAGGAGTGGGAGTTAAGATGTTGACATTAGTTATAAGGTGATGGCAATAATCATCACTGAAACAGTTATTTTTATTGTTGCTAATATCATCATTACCACATTATCAATTTCCTTGTTATTATCATTGTTATTGTTATCACTATTGCTATCATTAGTAGTAGTAGCAGTAGTAGTAGTAGTAATAATAGTAGTAGCAATAAAAGCAGAAACGTCATTGTTATCCATTTCACTGTTATTACCACCATCAGTATTATCACTACATCACTATCACTATCAGAACCATCGCCTTTATCGCTACTTCTTCATCGCGTCACTACCAGCACCATCGCCACTACCATTACTTCTTCATCGCGTCACTATCAGCACCATCGCCACTACCATTACTTCTTCATCGCGTCACTATCAGCACCATCGCCACTACCATTACTTCTTCATCGCGTCACTATCAGAACCATCGCCTTTATTGCTACTTCTTCATCACACACTATCAGCACCATCGCCACTACCATTACTTCTTCATCGCGTCACTATCAGCACCATCGCCTTTATCGCTACTTCTTCATCGCGTCACTATCAGCACCATCGCCACTACCATTACTTCTTCATCGCGTCACTATCAGCACCATCGCCTTTATCGTTACTTCTTCATCGCGTCACTATCAGCACCATCGCCACTACCATTACTTCTTCATCGCGTCACTATCAGAACCATCGCCTTTATCGTTACTTCTTCATCGCGTCACTATCAGCACCATCGCCACTACCATTACTTCTTCATCGCGTCACTATCAGAACCATCGCCTTTATCGCTACTTCTTCATCGCGTCACTATCAGCACCATCGCCACTACCATTACTTCTTCATCGCGTCACTATCAGAACCATCGCCTTTATCGCTACTTCTTCATCGCGTCACTATCAGCACCATCGCCACTACCATTACTTCTTCATCGCATCACTATCAGAACCATCGCCTTTATCGCTACTTCTTCATCGCGTCACTATCAGCACCATCGCCACTACCATTACTTCTTCATCGCGTCACTATCAGCACCATCGCCACTACCATTACTTCTTCATCGCGTCACTACCAACACCATCGCCACTACCATTACTTCTTCATCGCGTCACTATCAGCACCATCGCCACTACCATTACTTCTTCATCGCATCACTATCAGAACCATCGCCTTTATCGTTACTTCTTCATCGCGTCACTATCAGAACCATCGCCTTTATCGCTACTTCTTCATCGCGTCACTATCAGCACCATCGCCACTACCATTACTTCTTCATCGCGTCACTATCAGCACCATCGCCACTACCATTACTTCTTCATCGCGTCACTATCAGAACCATCGCCTTTATCGCTACTTCTTCATCGCGTCACTATCAGCACCATCGCCACTACCATTACTTCTTCATCGCATCACTATCAGAACCATCGCCTTTATCGCTACTTCTTCATCGCGTCACTATCAGCACCATCGCCACTACCATTACTTCTTCATCGCGTCACTATCAGCACCATCGCCACTACCATTACTTCTTCATCGCGTCACTACCAACACCATCGCCACTACCATTACTTCTTCATCGCGTCACTATCAGAACCATCGCCTTT
This sequence comes from Penaeus japonicus, assembly GCF_977035675.1. Lineage (NCBI taxonomy): Eukaryota > Metazoa > Arthropoda > Malacostraca > Decapoda > Penaeidae > Penaeus > Penaeus japonicus. Next base: position 3,016,530 of record NW_028234445.1, on the reverse strand, counting down.
ATCGTTACTTCTTCATCGCGTCACTATCAGAACCATCGCCACTACCATTACTTCTTCATCGCATCACTATCAGAACCATCGCCTTTATCGTTACTTCTTCATCGCGTCACTATCAGCACCATCGCCACTACCATTACTTCTTCATCGCGTCACTATCAGAACCATCGCCTTTATCGTTACTTCTTCATCGCGTCACTATCAGAACCATCGCCACTACCATTACTTCTTCATCGCGTCACTATCAGAACCATCGCCTTTATCGTTACTTCTTCATCGCGTCACTACCAACACCATCGCCACTACCATTACTTCTTCATCGCGTCACTATCAGAACCATCGCCTTTATCGTTACTTCTTCATCGCGTCACTATCAGAACCATCGCCACTACCATTACTTCTTCATCGCATCACTATCAGAACCATCGCCTTTATCGTTACTTCTTCATCGCGTCACTATCAGCACCATCGCCACTACCATTACTTCTTCATCGCGTCACTATCAGCACCATCGCCACTACCATTACTTCTTCATCGCGTCACTATCAGCACCATCGCCACTACCATTACTTCTTCATCGCGTCACTATCAGCACCATCGCCACTACCATTACTTCTTCATCGCGTCACTATCAGAACCATCGCCACTACCATTACTTCTTCATCGCGTCACTACCAACACCATCGCCACTACCATTACTTCTTCATCGCGTCACTATCAGAACCATCGCCTTTATCGTTACTTCTTCATCGCGTCACTATCAGAACCATCGCCACTACCATTACTTCTTCATCGCATCACTATCAGAACCATCGCCTTTATCGTTACTTCTTCATCGCGTCACTATCAGCACCATCGCCACTACCATTACTTCTTCATCGCGTCACTATCAGAACCATCGCCTTTATCGTTACTTCTTCATCGCGTCACTATCAGCACCATCGCCACTACCATTACTTCTTCATCGCATCACTATCAGAACCATCGCCTTTATCGTTACTTCTTCATCGCGTCACTATCAGCACCATCGCCACTACCATTACTTCTTCATCGCGTCACTATCAGCACCATCGCCACTACCATTACTTCTTCATCGCATCACTATCAGAACCATCGCCTTTATCGTTACTTCTTCATCGCGTCACTATCAGCACCATCGCCACTACCATTACTTCTTCATCGCGTCACTATCAGAACCATCGCCTTTATCGTTACTTCTTCATCGCGTCACTATCAGCACCATCGCCACTACCATTACTTCTTCATCGCATCACTATCAGAACCATCGCCTTTATCGTTACTTCTTCATCGCGTCACTATCAGCACCATCGCCACTACCATTACTTCTTCATCGCGTCACTATCAGCACCATCGCCACTACCATTACTTCTTCATCGCGTCACTATCAGCACCATCGCCTTTATCGCTACTTCTTCATCGCGTCACTATCAGCACCATCGCCACTACCATTACTTCTTCATCGCGTCACTATCAGCACCATCGCCTTTATCGCTACTTCTTCATCGCGTCACTATCAGCACCATCGCCACTACCATTACTTCTTCATCGCGTCACTATCAGCACCATCGCCTTTATCGCTACTTCTTCATCGCGTCACTATCAGCACCATCGCCACTACCATTACTTCTTCATCGCGTCACTATCAGCACCATCGCCTTTATCGCTACTTCTTCATCGCGTCACTATCAGCACCATCGCCACTACCATTACTTCTTCATCGCGTCACTACCAGCACCATCGCCACTACCATTACTTCTTCATCGCGTCACTATCAGCACCATCGCCACTACCATCGCCACAACGAGAAACATTCTAGAGACACGAATGCACAAAAGCCGCGAGCTGGAACCGCGCCATGATGTCTCGACCCTCAGTCGGCTTCTCGTCCTGCGGCTCTCATGCTCGTTGTTGACTTTAGCCATTGCAGTGCAATGCATCTCTCCAGAAATGGCGAGAGAATATTGTTTGTTGCCAGATGAATGTGATAACGCCAACAGGAAACATGCTAATGAATACTACGGCTGTGCTCTCTCTCTCTCTCGCTCTCTCTGTCGAATAGTGTGTGTCTGTGTGCTCTCTCTCTCTCTCGCTCTCTCTGTCGAATAGTGTGTGTCTGTGTGCTCTCTCTCTCTCTCGCTCTCTCTGTCGAATAGCGTGTGTCTGTGTGCTCTCTCTCTCTCTCGCTCTCTCTGTCGAATAGCGTGTGTCTGTGTGCTCTCTCTCTCTCTCGCTCTCTCTGTCGAATAGCGTGTGTCTGTGTGCTCTCTCTCTCTCTCGCTCTCTCTGTCGAATAGTGTGTGTCTGTGTGCTCTCTCTCTCTCTCGCTCTCTCTGTCGAATAGCGTGTGTCTGTGTGCTCTCTCTCTCTCTCGCTCTCTCTGTCGAATAGCGTGTGTCTGTGTGCTCTCTCTCTCTCTCGCTCTCTCTGTCGAATAGCGTGTGTCTGTGTGCTCTCTCTCTCTCTCGCTCTCTCTGTCGAATAGTGTGTGTCTGTGTGCTCTCTCTCTCTCTCGCTCTCTCTGTCGAATAGCGTGTGTCTGTGTGCTCTCTCTCTCCCTCGCTCTCTCTGTCGAATAGCGTGTGTCTGTGTGCTCTCTCTCTCTCTCGCTCTCTCTGTCGAATAGCGTGTGTCTGTGTGCTCTCTCTCTCTCTCGCTCTCTCTGTCGAATAGCGTGTGTCTGTGTGCTCTCTCTCTCTCTCGCTCTCTCTGTCGAATAGTGTGTGTCTGTGTGCTCTCTCTCTCTCTCGCGCTCTCTCTGTCGAATAGCGTGTGTCTGTGTGCTCTCTCTCTCTCTCGCTCTCTCTGTCGAATAGTGTGTGTCTGTGTGCTCTCTCTCTCTCTCGCTCTCTCTGTCGAATAGCGTGTGTCTGTGTGCTCTCTCTCTCTCTCGCTCTCTCTGTCGAATAGTGTGTGTCTGTGTGCTCTCTCTCTCTCTCTGTCGAATAGTGTGTGTCTGTGTGCTCTCTCTCTCTCTCGCTCTCTCTGTCGAATAGCGTGTGTCTGTGTGCTCTCTCTCTCTCTCGCTCTCTCTGTCGAATAGCGTGTGTCTGTGTGCTCTCTCTCTCTCTCGCTCTCTCTGTCGAATAGCGTGTGTCTGTGTGCTCTCTCGCTCTCTCTGTCGAATAGCGTGTGTCTGTGTGCTCTCTCTCTCTCTCGCTCTCTCTGTCGAATAGCGTGTGTCTGTGTGCTCTCTCTCTCTCTCGCTCTCTCTGTCGAATAGTGTGTGTCTGTGTGCTCTCTCTCTCTCTCGCTCTCTCTGTCGAATAGCGTGTGTCTGTGTGCTCTCTCTCTCTCTCGCTCTCTCTGTCGAATAGCGTGTGTCTGTGTGCTCTCTCTCTCTCTCGCTCTCTCTGTCGAATAGCGTGTGTCTGTGTGCTCTCTCTCTCTCTCGCTCTCTCTGTCGAATAGCGTGTGTCTGTGTGCTCTCTCTCTCTCTCGCTCTCTCTGTCGAATAGTGTGTGTCTGTGTGCTCTCTCTCTCTCTCGCTCTCTCTGTCGAATAGCGTGTGTCTGTGTGCTCTCTCTCTCTCTCGCTCTCTCTGTCGAATAGCGTGTGTCTGTGTGCTCTCTCTCTCTCTCGCTCTCTCTGTCGAATAGCGTGTGTCTGTGTGCTCGTCATCCTCCAACGACATCGAATTCTTGTAAATCTTCCGACAACCATGCACGGTTGATGACCCTTAATGAAGAGAAGGGAAAAAGCAGTATATACATATATATATATATATATATATATATATATATATATATATATATATATATATATATATATAAACAACATGAGTAAGGAATACAGGAGTTACGAGTTTTGCCTCCGCGTCTGAGGGCCACCCAACAAGACTGAAGGCGATTGAAGTTCCTGACTGAGGACCCGGTTCGGGCTTAACCTACAAATAAACCATCTGGCGACTCAAATCACGCTGACATTAAGCCGTGTTAGTATGAATTAACCTACAAATAAACCATCTGGCGACTCAAATCACACTGACATTAAGCCGTGTTAGTATGAATTAACCTACAAATAAACCATCTGGCGACTCAAATCACACTGACATTAAGCCGTGTTAGTATGAATTAACCTACAAATAAACCATCTGGCGACTCAAATCACACTGACATTAAGCCGTGTTAGTATGAATTAACCTACAAATAAACCATCTGGCGACTCAAATCACACTGACATTAAGCCGTGTTAGTATGAATTAACCTACAAATAAACCATCTGGCGACTCAAATCACACTGACATTAAGCCGTGTTAGTATGAATTAACCTACAAATAAACCATCTGGCGACTCAAATCACACTGACATTAAGCCGTGTTAGTATGAATTAACCTACAAATAAACCATCTGGCGACTCAAATCACACTGACATTAAGCCGTGTTAGTATGAATTAACCTACAAATAAACCATCTGGCGACTCAAATCACACTGACATTAAGCCGTGTTAGTATGAATTAACCTACAAATAAACCATCTGGCGACTCAAATCACACTGACATTAAGCCGTGTTAGTATGAATTAACCTACAAATAAACCATCTGGCGACTCAAATCACACTGACATTAAGCCGTGTTAGTATGAATTAACCTACAAATAAACCATCTAGCGACTCAAATCACACTGACATTAAGCCGTGTTAGTATGAATTAACCTACAAATAAACCATCTGGCGACTCAAATCACACTGACATTAAGCCGTGTTAGTATGAATTAACCTACAAATAAACCATCTGGCGACTCAAATCACACTGACATTAAGCCGTGTTAGTATGAATTAACCTACAAATAAACCATCTGGCGACTCAAATCACACTGACATTAAGCCGTGTTAGTATGAATTAACCTACAAATAAACCATCTGGCGACTCAAATCACACTGACATTAAGCCGTGTTAGTATGAATTAACCATCGAAAGAAGAGTGCTCGTAGGATGAGCCCACGGACTGATGACTTGCAGGACTTGTGAGCAGAAACGAAGGCAGAAAAAGAGGTGTAAGTTAAGACGATTTGCCGACACCGCTTTGAATGATTTAATTTCCACAAATCAAAATATTTCGAACACATAAATCCTTTTTGTAACACGTGGCCGGAGAAATTAATGGCGATTTCTTAACCTATTTGTTTATGGGGCTTTATAGAACATTCAGATGCAAATATATGTTCATACCGATGCAATGACTTTGCTAAATTACGGCTCAAACCAATAAGTTCGACGTATTTATCCATTATAGTACAAGTTTCTAAATATAACCCATGGCTTGCCATGTCCAGCTTCATAGTAACGATATTTCAATGGTAGATGTGGAATTTGGAAAAGTAATTGTTTTAAAGGTACAATGCGAACTCTTATGAGCCATTACTGTAGCTACATTATTCTTTGTTATAGAAATTTGTTGTAGAAAAACAAGACATGAAAACTGTGCCTCAACTGCTCCCACCTTTCGAAGGATCATGAATTTCTCTCATCAAACCGAAACATTCTCATGCACTTAGGATCCATGCACACCTTTCGAAGGATCATGAATTTCTCTCATCAAACCGAAACATTCTCATGCACTTAGGATCCATGCACACCTTTCGAAGGATCATGAATTTCTCTCATCAAACCGAAACATTCTCATGCACTTAGGATCCATGCACACCTTTCCGATCGAGCGAGATTTCCTGCGTCGTCGCTCGGTTTGCTTCCTTGATCAGCTGACTGCATCTCGCTTTCTCTCTCTCTCACTTCTCCTTCATTCATTTTAGAGATCTTAGAAAATCATTTTAGAGATAGAGAGAGAGAGAGAGAGAGAGAGAGAGAGAGAGAGAGAGAGAGAGAGAGAGAGAGAGAGAGAGAGAGAGAGAAAGAGGGAGAGAGAGAGAGAGAGAGAGAGAGAAAGAGGGAGAGAGAGAGAGAGAGAGAGAGAGAGAGAGAGAAAAGAGGGAGAGAGAGAGAGAGAAAGAGAGAGAGAGAGAGAGAGAGAGAAAGAGGGAGAGAGAGAGAGAGAGAGAGAGAGAGAGAGAGAGAGAGAGAGAGAGAGAGAGAGAGAGAGAGAGAGAGAGGATGAGGCCAAAGTCCAAGAAAAGTAAGACGTAACTAGACTGCCATACAGCACAGTGATAGAAGAAAAAGCCCAGCGAAATTCAACGCCGAGGAAGGAGGGCCCTGGAAAGCCCCTTCATCTGCTTCTTATTGCGGGAGAAAAAGTTCCGACAGGATGCGAATCCTCTTCCCCAGACCTCCTGAATATCCTGAATGAGAGAGAATTGCATCCCAGAATTAGGAGCTGTGGTCAGGGACTCAAATCTTCTGGTGGAAGTTACGAGCGAGGGCCTTGGTGTATGATACCATGGCGTCCGGCTCGTCTTTCGTTGATGATGGATATATAACACTGAAGTAAAGGGAAGCTGACCATTTCTAGCACTGGAAGATGATACTGGCACCGATTTTGTTTTTTTTCTTTTTTTTATAGAAAAGTAAGGGGCAGTTGATAGTTGTTAACTAATTTGCCTTGCACTTATGGTCGTAACTGTAAGCAAAATGTTGATTAATAGCCTGCCATGCAGCGTAAAATGGTAATTTTCGTTACGTGGCTACTTTAGGTGAGCCTCGATTATACTCATTATTTCCTTTTCATAATCCATCAATATTTTGCGCGTGAACTCATCATATGACTTTTTATTATTATTATTATTATTATCATTATTATTTTTTTTCCTCAATAATGAAACTAACTCCGGTGGACTGCTCAAACGCACACAGCTGCCACTCTTCCATCGCGAGTGGAAAATGCTGCTCCTCTTCAAACCCATTTGTTGACTGAAATGTTCGCCTTCGCAGGTCCTCACTGACGCGCCCTCTGTCGCTGATCTTCTCACAGGGCGTTGGATGCCCTCAGCTGACGCCACACCAGCCGCTGACAGATCATCTAGAATGACATATCGGTGTATGAAACGCATATTGTTGGCACTGTGCCTCGACACCAAAAGTCAATATATCCTCACATAAGTATGTACAAAGGGCAAGGAGTTTTAAAGGTATTTTTGGTGATGATAAAGCACACAATATCAGTTCGATCTTCTCAATGCAGCGCAAGTAGACTCATGGTGTATTTCGGGTCATGGAATGTTTGTTTCTGTTAAGGCAAAGAGATATAATTCGTCCTATTCATATTATATAAAAACATTTACTGATGACTAGGCCTGCCAATGGTTCCAAAGGTCGAAGGTATTATGTTCTGTTATTTAGGGGAAATCCCGAAAGTAAATTCCCTGTGCATGCGTTTGTTTGTTTGTTTGTTGTTCGTTGCATGCGTTTGTTTTCGTTTTATAAAGCAGTTGATCGTCTCTCTCTCCTTTGCTCTAGATGAGTTGTCGGTAGAATTATGATAATAATCAATCGAGGAAATCAAATGCAACCTTGCAGGGGAGAGACCCATCTTTTTTCACAGTAATTCACATAAACAGAGGAAAGAACTCAAAGGAAATAATATGTAGGAGAAGAAGTACAAGTTGAAGTGTCAAATGAATTGAAATGAAGTGTCTCTTCATAGGAGAAAAAGAGGAAGGGAAATAGCTAGAAAAGATAGAAGAGAGAGAGAGAGATAAAAAAAAAAAAAAAATAGGAATAGGAGACACTAAATACGAGTGAGACTTGTGGGGGACGAGGGAGAGAAAAGGAATGAATCTCGACGTTTCTCTCGCCTCGCTTTCTACCAATTGACTTTTGACTTACAATTCCGTCCTCCTTGCTTGAACGCAATTTTCTGTATCAGGTTTTATGTCAGACCGTTCACTTCAATTTTGTCTGTATGTCTGTTTGTCCCCCCACCACCCTCTCTCTCTCTCTCTCTCTCTCTCTCTCTCTCTCTCTCTCTCTCTCTCTCTCTCTCTATATATATATATATATATATATATATATATATATATATATATATATATATATATATATATATATATATATATATATATATATATATATATACACATATGTACACATACTGTACATATACTTGAACATATAAGAAAAATAATAAAAATCAACTAAAAGAACAGAAGTAAATTTTAATAAAATGAGCAATACTTAAAAGCCAATACATCGAGCAATACCAAAATGAAATAAAAATAAATTTTAAAAAGGTTGATAATAACAAATTTAATAACAAATAAACGCAGAGCATTATTATTTTAATAAAACCCGTCCTATCTATCTGTCTATCTATCTATCTATCTATCTATCTATCTATCTATCTATATATATATATATATATATATATATATATATATATATGTATATATATACACATATATATACACACACATATACATGTACATATATTATAATTATATTTTTATAGATAATATTATGCTACAGAAGCACCCTCGAAGAGCCACGTCCGACTTCTTGCAACATTGGCCTCATGATCGAGATGGGAAAATAGGATCGAAAACCGACCTCGAAGATGATTCCGACGAGGGAGCCATGAGAGACGATGACCTTGGGAAGAAGAGGCGTCGTCGCTCACGAGTCGGAATGGGAATGGGAACCGGAGGCGGCGTCCGATTCCTGTCCTCGGACTGACTTCGCAAAGCGATGACGTCATGGTCTGTCGTTGGACATTGACTCTGAATCTTCACTTTTATCTTTATTCGGAAATAATTCTTTTATGATGATGAAAACGCCTTGGTTAACCTTTTCCGCGCACACACACGCGCACGTCCGGCAGAACTCTACACGAGAAACTGTTTACCTGCCATCAAGAAAAAAATATCAATATATATATTCTCTGGCGTCCCTCGAGGTACAATATGGCTATGTTACGTTAATCACAGACTGCATGCAAATGCTGCCCTTGTTGCTCGCGCTTTGACGGAACCACACCGTAGAGTTTGTATACTGAGCCCTACGAGTGGCATTGGCAGCGCTCCCCATCGTTTGGCTAAATGTCTGGCTAAACCCCTCTCAGGCGCCATGGGAATTATCAGTGATTCCCACCTCAGGAATTCTGACGATCTCATCAAACGACTCCAAAATTCTAGGTGCAAAAATAAGAAGCTGGCTAGTTTTGACGTCAAATCCCTCTTCACCAATGTTCCCACTGACGGAGCCGTCCGAACAGCTGAAAGGGTCGTCAGCACCATGGAAGATAGTTTACTCCCGCTGCCTGAACACGACTTCATAGAACTCGTGAAACTGTGCGTGAGCTTCGGGTCTTTCGAGTTTGCAGGAGAGGAGTATCGACAGGTCAGCGGTCTCGCTATGGGCTCACCACTAAGCGCGGTTCTGGCCTGCCTCTTCATGGAAACACTAGAAAAAGACCACTATATGAGCATAATCGGCAGACGTTCGACTTGGCTTCGATACGTAGATGACGTCCTGGATTCAGCACCAGGATCAGTGAACATCGAGCCGACGTCCGACACCACAGAACATCCAACGCCATGGTGGTACACGTAGATGAAGCGGGACATCTACCGGATTGGAAACGGGCCAGAGTGATCCATGAAGGATTAAATCAATTAAAAAGAAAAATGATGGAAGCTGCATACATCGCGACGGAGGAGAACATGAACACAGCGTCAGGTCGCTTCAAATTATCGAAGGTCGCGGCAACGTCTATCAGGCGGACAACGAGCGAGAGGTCACGGGAATCAGCTGGGTCGTCAGCTCTTGACTAATATATATATGTTCCTGTTTACTTGATGTCCGAGGGCTCTCAGGACCTTGTTAGATCCAAGGTTTTTGTGGTTGTTTGAGGTAATTCGTATTGAGAGATTTGACACGCGCTGATACCTCTGCTAACAGCCTGACCTGGCCCTTGGTGATATCCTCTGGATACTCGCCAATACCTGCTTGCAGCTAGTGGGTTATTTGCCAGTCTAGAGGACTCGCAAATAATTCGCGACGCACTGTACAGTGGATTGTTTTACTGCGAGGGATCCGGTCAGGCACATAAGGGTTAATTCCCGCCTGACAAGGCCTTGTGCCTGCCCGGCCCTAACACACAAAGACGGTTCAACTGTACAGTGTGCTTCTCCTTTTTTGAGACCATTACCGCACCTTTCAAACCTGTCATTGATTAGCATCTTGCTAGACACCCCCTCACCCATCATCTTCACCCTCACGGCATGCTACCATGGGTCACGTGATCAAATTATCATATTCTGGGGAGCCTATCTCCTGTGAGGTGGCTCTCCAGAAAATCTTCTCCATCACAGAAGTAGCAGTGACTCATTGCTTCAAAGTACACAAAGGCTATAAAGTTGTTGTTGCCAAGCAAGAACAACTGACCCCATTCCTCTCGACTCAAGGCCAAAGAAAACTCGCTGATCATGGTTTCAGACCGGTCGCCTCACCTGAAACGAAGGCTAAATGCACGGTCGTGGCTAAAAAGATCGACAGGACAATCCTGCCACGATCGTGCGAAGCCATCCAGGCCGAGGTAGCGAAAATGAACGAAGTCAATGTCCTCGACGTTTACAAACCGCCCGAGTCACGAATCGTAAAGATTCGATGCTCGGCGCCAGAGGAAGCACAGAAGCTTTTGACTCGTGGGATCGTGATGTTTAACACGTCCGTCCCGACTTACAATATAGAGCCTGAGTGCTTTGTCCAGGTAGATCAATGCTTGAAGTGTTACAGACTCGATCGCCTTAAACATACATGCAAATTCGAGCAGAGATGCAGCAGGTGCGGTGACATTGGCCACTTCTTTGCTACCTGTAGCAAAGAAACCAAGTGCTGCAATTGCGGGGGGCAACACGTCGCTGTTAGCGGGTCTTGCCCAAAGAGAAAAGACATAATCAAGACGAAAAGACAAACACTTAAACAAAACAAAAACACGACGACATACGCAACAATCACAAAACCCTTGCAAACAAGTACACCTACCACAAACAAAACAAACATCCCCTCAGGTACCACAATGCCTGTACCTCACTTCCCCCACACCTCACTTACACCTAACAACAACCCTAAACTACAAACCATACTACACGTTGCTTTAATAGCAGCCAAATACAACGCCACACAATTCAGCAAAATACTCCCCATCATGTTACAGAAAACGGTTTCCCAAGCAGTGTGATCCCTGAGGAGATCTTTACAGACGAAAACCTATACATTCCACAGTATGCACAAACAAACACAAACACTGAGGTCAGAGAGGCGACCATGACATCACCTCAGCCCTCTACCTCACACACACAGCTACACACCCCCAAACCACAACGCAAACAAAAACAAACTGAACAAGAAAACACTACAAAAACATCCGAGCACAAACGCAAACATACTTCACCACTAAACATGCACCAGAAGAAAGACCGAAAAGACCCGATGCTCCCGGAGCCCGCGGCTCCCCGGGTCCACGATAACACCATCGTGGACTCCGATAGTAGCAGTGGCTGCCTCGAGATCGATCTCGCTCCCGAGAACGATCTCGGGGAAGCCCTTCTGCCTGCCCCCCTTCTGGGGGCGGCAACAGTTCTCCCTGACAGGGGAACACTCGGGGGACGCGGAAGTATCGGGAATTGGTCCGCCGATTCCCGGGAATTCCGGGTCTCCCCCTCCCAGGAGTCCCTTCCTGACCCGGCCGAGCTCGCGCCCGGCAAAGAGGGCGAGACGTCTCCCTCGGGAGACACTCGTCCTCGCTCTCATCGATTCCGGGAGCAACAAACACCTTTCAAGGTCAAGCCTAACATCGCTCACTCTCCTTGATTGGTATGCTAACAGTCGTTCAAGCGAATGTAAGATCGTTTTTTGCTATTAGAAATCTTTTTTACGATTTTCTAGATCGGGAACGTCCTGACGTCGTTCTTTTAAATTCCACCTCTATTACTAACTCCTATGCTATTAAAAACTTCGGCTACACGTCAAGACAATCACGAGACGGATTGTTTGTAGGGTCATGCATTCTCGTTAAATCCACCATCCATCACGAGTTCATTTCACCTCCATTCATTCATCAAGATTTCATGGCTGTAAAGCTATTCACCCAGCAAGGCCCTATAATGATTTCTACTGCTTATATCAGACCTAATTCAAATTTACCTTAAGCAGATTTCAATAAGCTTTTTAGCTTCACAAATCTCCCAGTTTTCTTTGCCGGCGACCTGAACGCTAATCACCACGCCTTTCACCACACAAGCAACAACGAACACGGTAGGCAGCTCTTGTCTATTTTCCAAACAAAAACACTGCACTACATAGGACCCGACTTCTTCACGTCATACACAGGCAGAGGCAAGGGCCGCCCTGATCTCGTTTTCGGGAACAGAGCGGCACTTGCCTTCCACACACACGTACAACCAGGTCCGAACATCGGGTCGGACCACATACCTGTCATCCTTAAGCTTTCCACATCACCTATACAAAACAAAGGAACTCGGTCATTCCGGTATAAACAAGCAAACTGGGACGAATTTAAAAATTACCTTTCAGCAGAAGATTTTGATTTTGAGCTTAATGGGGAAAATACCCACGAAATAGATAGGCACTGGAACCATCTCTTTGCGTGGGGATCAGCTGCTATGCTGCACTCCATTCCAAGGGAGCGTTACAAAACACGCAAATCGTTTCATCCTCTGAGAGAACAAAGCGTCTCCTGACCTGCTACAGAAATCGTTTTATTCAAAGTTTGCATCGATTACATCGAGTCCGGTGGGACCTCTCTATCCTCAGAAACCATGTCATAGATAGTTTTGATAATGACCGCAAAATTCATTGGGAAAACTTAATTAAAGAAACAGAAGGTATGAGAGTTCGCAATCCACGGGAATTTTGGCAGAAGATCCGCCAACTTCGCGGCAGTAACTTTCCCCCATTCAGTCACCTCATCAAGGATAATAATATTATTTCGGATCCCGTGGATGTAATTAAAATTTTTCATGATCACTGGCAATCTGTATTCTGTCCACATCAACCCCACCCCCTTTTTAATGAACATTTTCAAACCATCACCACCTGGAGCAATAACAACAGGATAGAAACAGAACCAGAGCAGATTATCCACCTGGATAATCTGGACGACACATGCGAACTCAGTGCTCCCATCTTGCTGGAGGAGATTAAACAAATAATAATGATGTATTCATCGGGATTATGTTGAGCCTTTCATGTAGCTGTATTGCCGAGGGTATGTTTGGGTAACGGACACCTGATGCCCAAATCAATGCTTTGTTCTGTACCGCCTGTATTTTTAACATGAGCGATTTGGAGATGGTGTTTAGCGGTACTGGTGGGTATTCCAAAATAGGTCTAATTAAGGCTTTGTATAGATGAAGTTTTGTTTTTTCAGTACAAGCCGAGAATCTCTTACACATGGTGAGCTGTTTGTTTGCGAGTCTTGTTCTCTCTTTGACGTGAGGAGCGAATCCTCTGCAGCCTATTTGGAGGCCGAGTAACTTGCCGTTTTGGCTGAAAGGAATCTCGTTGTTGTCAGTTAAGATTGGTAGTGGTGCAAGCTTGGCAGCCGATATCATTTGAAATTTTTGTTTATTTGTTTTGATTTTCCAATCTTTTTCAAATTTGTTGATTGAGGCTATAGCATTATGGGTTTGGAGGGCCATGATTATTTTAGATTTGCTCGGATGTGTTATTATTTGGGTTATATCGTCTGCATAGGCAATGTACGTATGGTGGAGTGTTGGTGGAGGCAAAGGAGAGGTATACATAATGTAGAGTGTGGGCGAGATGACGCTTCCTTGTGGGACACCGCTTTTGAGGTCGATCTCGTTGCCAAGGATGCTATCGATCTTGATGTGACCTTTACGGTCTTTCAGAAAGCTACTTAGTAATTTCGTGAGTGGGTCGGGCATTTGTGCGTCTATTAATCCTTGGTGCCAAACCTTGTCAAAGGCTTTGGATACGTCTCTGAGGATGACGTGACATTGTTTTTTGAGGGCAACTGCATTGGCTATATTTTCATATGCAATGGCTATTGCACTTGTGGTCCCCTTTCCTCTTCTGAAACCGTATTGGTTTTCGTTTAATATATTGCGGTCGTCAAGATGGCTCATTAGTCGGGTGTTAATGAATTTTTCAAATATCTTGCCTGGAATTTCGAGGAGAGAAATCGGACGGAAGTTTTCAGGTCTGTTTGGTGGCTTGCCAGACTTAGGAATAAGAGTGATGGTGGCAACTTTAAAGGGTTTTGGAAAGTACCCGGCGGCTAGTGAGGCATTGAATAGATTTTTAAGTTTAATGAGAGAGTTCTCAGGAATGTTAATGAGATCAGTCTTATTTATTTTGCTTTTCCCTGCAGCTTTGTTTTTCATTTTTTTAATAGTTGTTTTAATTTCCTCCACCGTTATTTCTGCAATTAGGTGGTTTTCGTTGGAGAGCTTGCTGAAATCTATTCGATCATCTGGGTTGGTCTTATTTGGGAATAGTTGGAGATCTCTTAGGACCACCTGCTCGTGTTGTTGGTTGAACATTAAATTCTCCTCTTCCGAGATGTTAAAAATTTTGCTCCAATATCTGTTTAAAATCTTTTCTTTGCCATCTGTATCAAATATTTTCCTGTTGTTTGCATCCAGGATGTATGGGGAGAATGAATTATTATTTCCTCTCATTTGGTGAATCTTCCGCCAAAAGGTTGCCGGATCATTCGTGTTATTGGAGACTTCCGTGGTCAATTGGTCCCAAGTTTGCTGCGAGATAGATTTGGCAATTTCTCGGATTTCAATTTGGAGTTGCCTATATTGGTTCCTTAGTTCTGTGGTCCATCCTGTTCTTTCAGCTCGAGTTTTTAGGTTTTCGTAAATGGCTTTCCTTTGGTTGAGATCTCCATTTGTTTTGTGGTGGATGATGGCACGAAAGGTTGTTTTTGGAATGCTTTGTTCTTTTGCCTCTTTCATTTCTTTTAGCCAATTTTCTGCTTCGGTGTCTAATGCAGAGTGATGTTGATGTTCGAGGTTGGTTCTCGGGGAGTTACTTAGTATTTCTTTAAACTTTTCCCAGTCCGCATTTTTGTATTTGTATCGTGGTTGCGTGGGGACCATGATGGGCGATGTAGAGAGGATGACATGAATCGGCAGATGGTCACTTGTTGTTAGTGGACCTTGTTTTAGGTAAGCATTAAGGTGACCGTGTTTGTTGGCAATGACAAGGTCAGGGGTGGAAGCTGCATTTTGCGTGATAAAGGTTGCAAAATGTGGACCAAGGATAATTGCTTGCCCATTGTTTATGAATTCTGCCAGTCTGGAGCCCACCTCATTGTTGTTATTATGTCCGAGGATTCGGTGTCTGGCATTTAAGTCTCCCAAGAGATAAACAGGTTTATCGATTCTTAGTAGACGCAAGAAATCAGGATATGGTAGAAAGGGCCTTCTTGGTGGTAGATACGAGGTGGCTATGATGATAGGCCCCTCTGCAGTATCTATCTGGATTGCCAGCATCTCTGATTGGAAATCGTCAATGATACGATGTTTTATGCCTTGTTTGATAGCTATGGCTACTCCGTCGTTCAGTTCTCCGGATTTATTGGAATTATACGTATTGTATTGGTAGAGTTTGAGTCCCTCCGTCTCTTTTTGCCGTGGCTGTTAATAAGGATGATGTCCGGGTCAATCTCCCGATAGGCATTAGCCAACTCTCTCGATCTTTCGGTACTCCAATGTCGTACATTGTGTTGCAGGATATTAAGCCTTGTCATTTTAATTAGTTTTCTTTTTATCCTCTGGCCTTTCTTTTGTTTCCTCATACCCATTCCTGATCTTTTTAAGGTTTTTGGCTTCTTCAGTCAGTTTGAAATTTAGTTCGATTTCACCTTGTTTTAAATGTTTTAGTATTTTTGTTTCGGAGTTTGCTGTTTGGAACATAGGGTTATTGAAAGTATATTTGATGGCTCCCTTTTTTATTTCTTCTCCTATGTGTTTCCTGCTTTTATTATTATATTTCTTTGGGTCTTCTGCATGAAGACGTAAGCCCAGTACTTTGGGATCGATTGGGGTGCCGTCGTCCAGCTTCTTGTAATCTGTTTTTTGAGAAGCTGAGTGATATGTCGGCACTGCTTGTGCCACACAGTGACTGGGTCCTGGTGCGGATTCGTCGATCACAAGCTCCTCCTCCTCCATCTCGATCCCCTGTGTACCGACGATATCAATCTGGGTATCGAGCGCCCTTTGGTGTGATGTGGTGCTGCTGGCGAGGCTCTCCTGTGAGGATGCTCCTGCTATCAAGGTGCGTGTTTTTGTGCTGAGTGGTAGGGCCTGCAGTTTGTGCAGGTGGTAGCTTGGTATTTGTGTCGTTTCTCTTTTGGTATGATTGGTCTCGCTCTCCTGTCTGAGTGTTTCTTGCTGCAGGAATTACTCGGAAGATCCTGTGTGAGTCAACATCATTGCCAAGATTAACGGGAGGAAGTCCAGCTCGCTCAAGGCCTTTCTTTAGTTCAGCCTCGAAACACCCGGGGGTGCCGAGGTTTAGGAGATGGGCATGTAGGAGGATGGTGAGGATCTGAGTTGATAGGGAGTCAGAAAGCTGGAGGATGTTCATCTGGGTAGCTTCCTTGACTACATCTAGAGTTTCGGAG
>NW_028234445.1:2984997-2987497 GCF_977035675.1 Penaeus japonicus | reverse complement strand
TGAAGAAGTAATGGTAGTGGCGATGGTGCTGATAGTGACGCGATGAAGAAGTAGCGATAAAGGCGATGGTGCTGATAGTGACGCGATGAAGAAGTAATGGTAGTGGCGATGGTGCTGATAGTGACGCGATGAAGAAGTAATGGTAGTGGCGATGGTGCTGATAGTGACGCGATGAAGAAGTAATGGTAGTGGCGATGGTGCTGATAGTGACGCGATGAAGAAGTAGCGATAAAGGCGATGGTGCTGATAGTGACGCGATGAAGAAGTAATGGTAGTGGCGATGGTGCTGATAGTGACGCGATGAAGAAGTAATGGTAGTGGCGATGGTGCTGATAGTGACGCGATGAAGAAGTAATGGTAGTGGCGATGGTGCTGATAGTGACGCGATGAAGAAGTAATGGTAGTGGCGATGGTGCTGATAGTGACGCGATGAAGAAGTAATGGTAGTGGCGATGGTGCTGATAGTGACGCGATGAAGAAGTAGCGATAAAGGCGATGGTGCTGATAGTGACGCGATGAAGAAGTAATGGTAGTGGCGATGGTGCTGATAGTGACGCGATGAAGAAGTAATGGTAGTGGCGATGGTGCTGATAGTGACGCGATGAAGAAGTAGCGATAAAGGCGATGGTGCTGATAGTGACGCGATGAAGAAGTAATGGTAGTGGCGATGGTGCTGATAGTGACGCGATGAAGAAGTAGCGATAAAGGCGATGGTGCTGATAGTGACGCGATGAAGAAGTAATGGTAGTGGCGATGGTGCTGATAGTGACGCGATGAAGAAGTAATGGTAGTGGCGATGGTGCTGATAGTGACGCGATGAAGAAGTAATGGTAGTGGCGATGGTGCTGATAGTGTGTGATGAAGAAGTAATAGTAGGGGCGATGGTGCTGATAGTGACGCGATGAAGAAGTAGCGATAAAGGCGATGGTGCTGATAGTGACGCGATGAAGAAGTAATGGTAGTGGCGATGGTGCTGATAGTGACGCGATGAAGAAGTAATGGTAGTGGCGATGGTGCTGATAGTGACGCGATGAAGAAGTAATGGTAGTGGCGATGGTGCTGATAGTGACGCGATGAAGAAGTAATGGTAGTGGCGATGGTGCTGATAGTGACGCGATGAAGAAGTAGCGATAAAGGCGATGGTGCTGATAGTGACGCGATGAAGAAGTAATGGTAGTGGCGATGGTGCTGATAGTGACGCGATGAAGAAGTAGCGATAAAGGCGATGGTGCTGATAGTGACGCGATGAAGAAGTAATGGTAGTGGCGATGGTGCTGATAGTGACGCGATGAAGAAGTAATGGTAGTGGCGATGGTGCTGATAGTGTGTGATGAAGAAGTAATGGTAGTGGCGATGGTGCTGATAGTGTGTGATGAAGAAGTAATGGTAGTGGCGATGGTGCTGATAGTGACGCGATGAAGAAGTAATGGTAGTGGCGATGGTGCTGATAGTGACGCGATGAAGTAGTAGTGATAATACTGATGGTGGTAATAACAGTGAAATGGATAACAATGACGTTTCTGCTTTTATTGCTACTACTATTATTACTACTACTACTACTGCTACTACTGATAGCAATAGTGATAACAATAACAATGATAATAACAAGGAAATTGATAATGTGGTAATGATGATATTAGCAACAATAAAAATAACTGTTTCAATGATGATTATTGCCATCACCTTATAACTAATGTCAACATCTTAACTCCCACTCCTCAGTAACAACATATATAGTTGCCACGGCAACCCAAGAGGATTGCAATCAGTCTCGTCCTTGGTAAGAAATCCTTCAGCGCCTCGTATGCAAATTAGGGCATGGGAATTGGGGGATGGAACAAAGCCGGTCGAGAGGAAAACAACGGATTCTCAAAAATAGTTTTAAATGAAGCCAAAGGCTGAAGCAGAACTCGAGCTGAAAAGGCGGATCAAGGAGGCCACTCGGGTCTTCGTGAAGGGGACCCAGTGTGGCTCCTCTTGTGTCCTAGAACGCGACTCCGAACAGCATGAACGGCTCTTCGGTGGCTCGAAGGAGGAGTTGGAGGACACGGAAGAAAAGGAAAAGGAGAGAGAGAGAGAAAGCAGTACTAATTTTGATAGAAATGGTAGTAATAATATTAATTTGAGCCAACCGCTTAAATCTGCTTGCATCTATAGCATTTCCTTTCCTTGGTTGAAATGACTGCCACAAGAGAGGCTGCGATGAAATGTGAGAAATAGAGCCGTTATAATGGCGGTCATTTGACTGTCAAGAAGTAAATTCCCGCCAAGTGGGACCTCCCTTTTCCTGTTGCGTCGAAACTTTCTCTTTTGTTTGACTCTGTCTGCCTTTCATCAGGAAAACCCATTCGTCATGCAGCTCGAGACACGTCTCGTTTCGTGAGAGAACGATCTCGCTCTTTCTGATGGTTCAGCATGCACAGTGCAGCACTTAGCCGACTCCTATCAAGAGAATCCCAATAATAAAGTGACTCAATGAAGCTCCTGTAGGACTCTGCGC
>NW_028234445.1:2972497-2979997 GCF_977035675.1 Penaeus japonicus | reverse complement strand
TCTTTTCAAATATTTTCCCGGGTATTTCTAAAAGTGAGATGGGCCTGAAGTTCTCAGCTTTGTTAGGAGGCTTGCCTGGTTTCGGTATTAAAACCACTGTGGCAACTTTGAATGCCTTTGGGAAATAGCCTGAGGCTAGAGAGGCGTTGAAGATATCTTTGAGCTTCTCGAGGGAGATATCTGGGAGATTCGTGAGGTCAGTTTTGTTAATTCTGCTGATCCCAGCTGCTTTATTTTTCATTCTTTTGATTGTTTGTTTGATTTCTTGCACCGTTATTTCTGTTGTTAGGTGGTTATTGAATGAGAGTTTGTTAAGATCTATAATCTCATCCTGGATTAGTTTGTTTGGATATCTTTGGAGATCTCTGAGGACCACCTGTTCATGTTGTTGGCTGAATTGTAGGTTTTCTTCCTCAGAGATTCTGAAAATTTTGCTCCAGTATTGGTTCAGGATTCTGATTTTTTCCTCTGCCTCATAAATTTTGGTGTTGTTAGCATTATAGATGAAAGGGGAGGACGAGTTACTGTTTCCCCTCAGTCTGTGAATCTTCCTCCAGAAGGTGGCAGGATCTTTCGTAGTTGCAGAGATTTCATTTGTTAGTTTTTCCCATTTTTGCTGCGAAAGGGATTTTGCAGTTTCGGCAATTCGTATCTGAAGCTGCCTATATTGGAGCCGTCTTTCTTGGGACCAGCCTTCTCTTTCCGCGTGGGCTTTAATATTTTCATAAAGAGCTTTTAAATTGTTTAGGTCTTCGTTGGTTGTGTGATGGCAGATGATACGATAGCTTTTTGTTGGTATGCTATCTGCTTTTGCGTCTTTCACCTCTGAGAGCCATCTCTCTGTCTCCGCATCTATTTCTGAATAGTGCTTGTTGTCGAGGTCTACTGTTATAGTGTTGTTGTTCAGTAGCTCTTTAAATTTTTCCCAGTCTGCTCTTTTATAGTTAGGTAGTGATGGTGAAGGGATCATAATTGGTGATGTTGAAAGAGTCATTTGAATAGGAACATGGTCGCTGGTCGTTAGGGGGCCTTGTTTAATGTAGGTGTTTAGGTGCCCGTATTTGTTGGTGATTACTAGATCAGGAGTAGTGGCTGCGTTTTGGGTCACAAAGGTGGCAAAATGAGGACCCAGAACTGTGGCTTGCCCAGAGTTTATAAACATAGACAATCTGTTGCCAACATTGTTGTTGTTACTATGTCCCAGGATGCGGTGTTTTGCATTCAGATCGCCTAGTAAATAAACAGGTTTGTTTACCCGTAAGAGGCGCATGAAGTCTGCTGTTGGAAGATAGGGTCTTCTCGGTGGTAAGTATGAGGTAGCAATGATGATAGGTCCCTCGGTAGTGTCTACTTGCATAGCCAGCATTTCTGATTGGAAATCATCCCAGATACGGTGCTTAATGTTCCTTTTTATGAGTATGGCAACTCCGTCATTTAGTTCTCCAGATTTGTTGGATATGTATGTGTTATACTGGAAGAGTTTTAGTCCTTCTGTTTCCTTCCTCCCATGGCTATTTATGAGTATTATTTCCGGGTCAATCTCCCTGTAGGTGTTAGATAGCTCTCTTGATCGGTCGGTGCTCCAATGACGTACATTGTGTTGCACTATATTGAACCTTGACATTATGTATTCTTTTTCTTATCCTCTGGCCTTTCTCTGGACTCTTGGTAGCCATTTCTTATTTTTTTGAGGTTTGTTGCCTCTTCTATTATGTTAGAATTTATCTCAATTTCCCCTAGTTTGAGATGCTTACAGATTTTTGTCTCGAACTCTGCTGATTGGAACAGTTGGTTGTTATATGTGTATTTGATATTGCCCTTTTGGATTTCGTCACCAATTGTTTTTCTGTTGCTTTTATGGTATTTTCGGGGGTTTGCAGCATAGAGACGTAGACCCAGTGTCTTTGGTTCGGCTGGGGTGCCATCCTGTAGCTTTTTGTAGTCTGCAGTGGCTGGTTCTTGGTATTTTGCCTGTTTCTCAGATAGGTAGGTAGGTGTTGTTGGTGGCATAAAGGTTTTCAGGGGGGATTTTGTTCCCCTTTTTGTTGGTTCCCTTTGGATATCTGTGGACTCTCCCTCGGCAGTGTCCTTGTTTGGAATATTGTGTGATTCCTCCTCTGGTTCGTCTGGCAGAACTATTTCTAGCTCGCCGTTCTCGTCTTCCATGACCTCTTCCCCAGATTGGCTCAGTAACCGGTCGTGTCTTTCCAGTGCCATGATATGTGATTGCACACTCTCTTGTGATCCCGCCATGCAAGTGAGATTGGATTTGGCTGGAGGAGCAATCACTCGCAAGATATTGTTTGTATCCTTGACTGGCTCAAAGGTGACTGCAGGTAGACCAGCAGTCTTTAGGCCCCTATTGGCAACGGTGTTATAATCAGAGTTTGGGTCTCTCAAACATGTGAGGTGGGCATTGATTAAGATTGTCAGAATCTCTATGGAGGTGTCGTTAGGCAGTTGTATTATTGGTTGACTCTGGGGTGTTGCGTCCTTGATGGTGGTGCGGATCGTCTCCTTGGTAGCCGAGATTGTTTGTTTGACTGCCTGTTTGGCGACTTCGCTAAAGGTTCTGTTCTCTTGCGCTTTCTCTTTCTCAGTCTTTTGAGCTTCTGTTTCTTTGATTATGCGCTTTCTCTCGGGACACCGGTTGGCAAGGGTCCTGTGATCTCCACCGCATCTAAGGCATTTCTTTGTCTGGCTCGTGCATTGAGTGAAGGTGTGGCCTTTATCACCACACTCTGAGCAGAAGCTCTCTTCTTTATTTGGGCACCTGTTCTTGACGTGGTCATATGAATAGCAATGCATGCATTGCTTTATTGGTGTGAACCTTTCATGCTCAATTTGACGGGTGGTGATTGAGAAAGCGAAGATTCTTAGGCCTTTTTCTTTGATGTTATTAGCAGTACTGATCTTGTCAAATCGTACTTTCAGCATGTTAAATCTTTTCAAGACGTATACATCGTCTACCTTTGCATGGGGAGCGGTTCTTTCGATCTCCCTCGAGATTTCGTCAGGGTCGCGGTCTATAATGCTCTGGTCAATGTTTTTCATGACCAGGGTGAGCTTGGCTCTTTTGTCTGGGGATAGGATGGCATGGCACGACTTCTGCTGGAGCTTGGTTTTTGTCGTTTCCTCGAAGAATCGGGATACATCGTCCTCACTCTCCACTTGGGCAACGTATCCGTTCTGGCTGGTATGCAGTCTGAGGAGGGTTATGCCTTGCTCATTTATTAAGTTAGAGAGTTCTGTCCGGAGAGAGTCAGACAGACTCCCGTGACACTTTAGCCGCACTCTCGGCATAGTTGTCACATGGGTCAGTCAACCGTGAATCAATTAAATTAAGTGAATTCAATAAATCAATAAATCAATCAAAAAATCAGTGATGCTAGCCTATGCCTGGCATGTAAGTGTCGAGCAATTACAGACCCCCCCGGCACTAGCTTGTAAAGTGCCAGTCGTAGAGGTGTTGGACGACAATGCCAGGGAACCCTTTCGGGACCTACTCCTATCACCTACTCGATAAAAGTTCCAGGCTTATGGAGACCTGGGGAGTCCCTGAATCCTGCTCCCGACCCACCACAAGGATTCCCGGGCGGAGTTCTCCCGTTCCTATGGGTATTGGGGCTATGTGGTGGTCCTCCTCCCTGTTCCCAATCTGCTACAAGGGGAGTGGGGCTGGAGGCCGCCTCCCAACGAATGAAGGACCGCACTCAGTCGGTCCCCCAGGTCAGGAAGCCACAAGGAAGTGTGAGAAAAACGAGAGATGGAGAGCAAAGTTACCAATAAATCACAATTAGCTCAGGGTCCCAAGTGAAGGCCGAAGGCTCAGCCTGAAATTGTAACCCTGTACACTAATAGAGTGGTAGAGGAGAGGGGCTTCTTACTAAAGAAAGCCTGGCCAAGGTCGCGGCAGACCACGATATCTCGGCGGAGCTCTTTAGAAATAAGCAGTCAAAAACAGTCTCAGTTGTGTCTTGCTTTCTCAGGCATAAGTGAGACACACTTGGCATGAGAGAGCAGATCACTGTGAGCAGGTGGTGTGCAGGTGAGTTGCTATGACTGTCACCCACTTGGGGTGAGTGTTTCCCAGGTAAGGGAGGCAGGTGCGACAGGTGAGGTCGGCATGAATGTCACCCTCTTGGAGTGACCTGACTCCGCGAGCGTCGCGGGAGGTACAGGTGGGCTGCTGCTGCTTGCTGCTGCCCTGTTGTAGTCTCTGTCGCGATGTCGAGACACACACTATTCGACAGAGAGAGCGAGAGAGAGAGAGAGCACACAGACACACACTATTCGACAGAGAGAGCGAGAGAGAGAGAGAGCACAGCCGTAGTATTCATTAGCCTGTTTCCTGTTGGCGATGGTGCTGATAGTGACGCGATGAAGAAGTAATGGTAGTGGCGATGGTGCTGATAGTGATGTAGTGATAGTACTGATGGTGGTAATAACAGTGAAATGATTAACAATGACGTTTCTGCTTTTATTGCTACTACTACTATTACTACTACTATTACTGCTACTACTACTAATGATAGCAATAGTGATAACAATAACAATGATAATAACAAGGAAATTGATAATGTGGTAAAGATGATATTAGCAACAATAAAAATAACTGTTTCAGTGATGATTATTGCCATCACCTTATAACTAATGTCAACATCTTAACTCCCACTCCTCAGTAACAACATATATAGTTGCCGCGGCAACCCAAGAGGATTGCAATCAGTCTCGTCCTTGGTAAGAAATCCTTCATCGCCTCGTATGCAAATTAGGGCATGGGAATTGGGGGATGGAACAAAGCCGGTCGAGAGGAAAACAACGGATTGTCAAAAATAGTTTTAAATGAAGCCAAAGGCTGAAGCAGAACTCGAGCTGAAAAGGCGGATCAAGGAGGCCACTCGGGTCTTCGTGAAGGGGACCCAGTGTGGCTCCTCTTGTGTCCTAGAACGCGACTCCGACCAGCATGAACGGCTCTTCGGTGGCTCGAAGGAGGAGTTGGAGGACACGGAAGAAAAGGAAAAGGAGGAGAGAGAGAAAGCAGTGATAATTTTGATAGAAATGGTAGTAATAATATTAATTTAAGCCAACCGCTTAAATCTGCTTGCATCTATAGCATTTCCTTTCCTTTCCTTGGTTGAAATAACTGCCACAAGAGAGGCTGCGATGAAATGTGAGAAGTAGAGCCGTTATAATGGCGGTCATTTGACTGTCAAGAAGTAAATTCCCGCCAAGTGTGACCTCCCTTTTCCTGTTGCGTCGAAACTTTCTCTTTTGTTTGACTCTGTCTGCCTTTCATCAGGAAAACCCATTCGTCATGCAGCTCGAGACACGTCTCGTTTCGTGAGAGAACGATCTCGCTCTTTCTGATGGTTCAGCATGCACAGTGCAGCACTTAGCCGACTCCTATCAAGAGAATCCCAATAATAAAGTGACTCAATGAAGCTCCTGTAGGACTCTGCGCGATTTGGTTGATTGCTTCGGACTTTACTTTCGAAATTTCGAAGTTAAAAAGGATGAGCTTACGACGTGTGACGTTGGATTTATACTAATATACTAATACAGAGAGAGAAAGTGGAGAATCATAGTTCTCGAAAAGGAGAGAGAGGGAAGATTCAAGCTGGTACCTAACTACCTAAACTGAAATATCAGGAGAAGATGTAGACTTTTGAAGTTAAGTAATATACCAATACTACTGATGACTCCAGATATCATTCATACTCCATGAATTAGATAATATATGATAAAAGGTTTTATAACAACTAAAAGTCCCGTGCATTTCATGTGTCCGATTGAATCTCATTATCATTCTATGCCAAGATGATTTAGATTGTAGTTTAGATGATTAGAATATTGAGAAAATAAACAGCATAACGGTAATTATAATGCGAATCACCTGTTTTTTTCTTCAGTTGTATATCGTGTTAACATTTATTCCTTTTTCATCATACATGCACGCGACTTCATCCTCTCCAAGTTCTTCGTTGGCGAAACGGTAACTGAATTCAGGAAAGATTTTTGCTCTCTTCTGCCTCTCGTGTCTCTCTCTCTCTTCTGCCTCTCGTGTCTCTCTCTCTCTTCTGCCTCTCGTGTCTCTCTCTCTCTTCTGCCTCTCGTGTCTCTCTCTCTCTTCTGCCTCTCGTGTCTCTCTCTCTCTTCTGCCTCTCGTGTCTCTCTCTCTCTTCTGCCTCTCGTGTCTCTCTCTCTCTTCTGCCTCTCGTGTCTCTCTCTCTCTTCTGCCTCTCGTGTCTCTCTCTCTCTTCTGCCTCTCGTGTCTCTCTCTCTCTTCTGCCTCTCGTGTCTCTCTCTCTCTTCTGCCTCTCGTGTGTCTCTCTCTCTTCTGCCTCTCGTGTCTCTCTCTCTCTTCTGCCTCTCGTGTCTCTCTCTCTCTTCTGCCTCTCGTGTCTCTCTCTCTCTTCTGCCTCTCGTGTCTCTCTCTCTCTTCTGCCTCTCGTGTCTCTCTCTCTCTTCTGCCTCTCGTGTCTCTCTCTCTCTTCTGCCTCTCGTGTCTCTCTCTCTCTTCTGCCTCTCGTGTCTCTCTCTCTCTTCTGCCTCTCGTGTCTCTCTCTCTCTTCTGCCTCTCGTGTCTCTCTCTCTCTTCTGCCTCTCGTGTCTCTCTCTCTCTTCTGCCTCTCGTGTCTCTCTCTCTCTTCTGCCTCTCGTGTCTCTCTCTCTCTTCTGCCTCTCGTGTCTCTCTCTCTCTTCTGCCTCTCGTGTCTCTCTCTCTCTTCTGCCTCTCGTGTCTCTCTCTCTCTTCTGCCTCTCGTGTCTCTCTCTTCTGCCTCTCGTGTCTCTCTCTTCTGCCTCTCGTGTCTCTCTCTTCTGCCTCTCGTGTCTCTCTCTCTCTTCTGCCTCTCGTGTCTCTCTCCAGCTGCGCTCCTTTTAACTTTCATTGACTTCATCTCACATCCCAGTTGCTTTAACCATTAGTTATTTTCCTTCATTTTCGTGCGAAGGGCAACATTATCAATAAGAACAGCAATGAACAATCTTTTTTTTATCCCTATGAAATAGACAATGAAAAGGACTTCCCTTTCCACCGGTAAGAGAAAAGCGTAGAGTATTAAGACCAATTCCGTCCGAAATGGCCAAACGCCGCACACAAAAGCACCAGTGTTGCATTCTGCTAATCATAGACTGTAGAGTTTGGTTTCAATGATTACAGTTTTTATCATGTCCCAGCTGACATGTGGGATAAAAATCATGCATGATTCGCAAATGGAATTAATGCTTAAACAATTATAATCATTTGTTAGAAAAAGAAAATCCGTATCCCGCCAGCCCATTGCGAGTTCCTCAGCCTAAAGGGCAGGTGTGGCGGGATGCGATCGAGTCCCACGCAAGGCCTAGTGCCGTGTCAAAGCATCCTATGGGCCAGGATCCTAGTCTCGGTAATTCGACGAATCAAAAACTTCGCCTGTTATTATACGAACATGTAACACTGTCTGATATAATCCTGACTTCATTACTACTACCACTATATTACCTCAATGAACTAGA
>NW_028234445.1:2952014-2954514 GCF_977035675.1 Penaeus japonicus | reverse complement strand
TTTTATGTTTTAGGGATATTCCTTATGTGGCTTTTGACATTTATATTGCTACCTTAGATTGTATGTGGATGTTGCTTACATCTTGAACCTTTACTTATATTTTGAGTCCTGGCATTTTTCTGAAGATTTTTTCAGCTGAAGTTCATGAATAATGGACGACGTGCATGGTGTCCCCTGAACTTTGCACCTGTAGTAGCATTTTAATGTTATATTGTTTGTAGATATAAGAACAATCAACAAAGTGAACAACTTTTCATTTTTGACGTATGTATCACAAGAAATTTAATCTTGTGTAAGTCTGTTGTTAGCCTTGCAAAACTAAAACAAAAGGTTTTTGCAGATAGATAATGAATTTCTTTTTAGTTAATTCTTAATAGACATATACAAATGTGATGTTTCTTTGTTTGATTTTCTCCTTGCGTTGGCGAAATACATATACATACATATGTATATATATATATATATATATATATATATATATATATATATATATATATATATATATGTATATATAATGGAATTAATTTATTCATATGTACACACAGAAAATTAACATACGTCTAACTCCCTCTCTCTCAGTGAGGAATAGAATATAATGAAAAGAGAGAGGAAGAGGGAGAGACAGAGAAGGAAATAAAGAAGGTGACAGAGAGAGAGAGAGATTACCAAGTGATGCCTCAGAACTTACAATTGTTTGAGATCAGTACTGGTTTGAAGCGAAGACTGGATACAAAATAAGAGGGAAAACGAGAGAGAAAGAGAGAAGAGGGATAGAGGCCGGGAGTGAGAGAAAGGAAAATAGAAAAAAAGGTTGAAAATGAGAAAAAGAAAGAAAATTGGACACTTCTCTGGGTGAATATTGATGTATAAGCCAAATCGGAACAGGCTATGAGACGCTGATACTCTCCCCCAGAATATCAAGGTGTGCTGAAGTCAGGCTTCGCAGACTGAGAATAGGCTATCCTTGTGCGTGGCAAATCGTACCCACCATTGGGCATCCTGCACAGCCTCTGATAAAACCACCAATGCCTGCAGAGGAGGCATTAGCAGTCTATTACGGGTGTCTGTTTTTATCAGATTAATTTTGAAACTAATCTCTCTGCCGAGGCATAGAAATTAAGAAATAGAAATGAAGTCAAACCAAATAGAAATAGAAATTAAAATATAAATTAAGTGTGTCATAGAAATTAAGAAATAGAAATGAAGTCAAACCAAATAGAAATTAAGTGTGTCATAGAAATTAAGAAATAGAAATGAAGTCAAACCAAATAGAAATAGAAATTGAAATACAAATTAAGTGTGTCATAGAATTTAAGAAATCTTTACAAACTTAAAAAAAAGTCTATTACGGGTGTCTGTTTTAATCAGATTAATTTTTGAAACTGATCTCTCTGCCGAGGTATGGGTCGTAGGCAGGGCCAACACCTGTTTTTATCAGATTAATGTTTGAAACTAATCTCTAGGCCGAGGCCTGGGTCGTAGGCAGGGCCAACACCTGTAAAGCTCATATATATGTATGTATATATATATTTATGAACTCATATATGATATATATGAACTCATCCAACGCGAGCCACTCGTTCCTAAACTTTCGTTTAATAGCCATAACGCTTTGGAATATAAAAACACCATAGCTAACACAAACAACTTTTATGAGAGTTACTCCTTAAATAAGTTCTCTGTAAGTCATAAAAAACGGTCCGAGTATTTACAGGATTAACTAATATGTTTAAACATGCTTCTAATATTATTCTTTATAGAAAAATACAAGAAATAAACGAATTTTCTTACCGAATATTATATAGATACCGAGAGAGACTATTCTTACCTTTCTTATAGTCTGAGTATCTGGAAAGTAGATCACGTAGGCTGGACTTTGATCATCATAGCCCACAAATACTCCCTCCTTACTCCTTGGATCTAATTTCTTACTCTCTTGTTCATATGCAAAACATCTTGTTTCAAAGACATTCATTTTGCTTATGTTTGAACGTCTTCCAGTAAGCCTTTCTACTGGGTTCTTTTGAGTCCTGGGGTTATAGCACCTATTCCTGATGTAACGGGCAGTCTTCACAGCAGAACTCCACATATCCTTAGGTAATTTTGATTCAATCAGCAAACAGCGAGCCATGTCAAATATTGACCTGTGAGATCTCTCAACTGTGCCATTCTGATGTGGTGAATAGGGTGCAGAGAACTCTTGTTTAATCTTGTTCTCTTTTAAGAGTGTTCTGAACTTGTTTGTTCCGTGGTCACATCTTAAGCGTTTGATATTCCCATATGTTGCTGTTTCTGCAAGATATCTTTTCATAGCTGTCACTGTATCACTCCTACTTTTAATTAGGTAAATTCTAAGAGCTCCGGAGTAGTCATCAATAAAGGAGATGCTGTACCTGTAACCTCCTCGTGCTGGTGGGTTTGCTCTCTCCCTCTATACAGTCTCTCTCTCTCTCTCTCTCTCTCTCTTTCCCTCTATACAGTCTCTCTCTCTCTCTCTCTC
>NW_028234445.1:2929514-2939514 GCF_977035675.1 Penaeus japonicus | reverse complement strand
GGATTGTGCTTGAAGTCAGTCAGCCTCATGGATGGAACTAAGATTGTGGTTCCTTTCTCTCTTTATAATGTTCTCTCTTTATAATGGTCGTGGTTTTCTGCTGCCAAATTAGAGCACTACCTGATGGAGTGCGAGCACACTCGCTTCCTCAGGCAGGGCCCAGAGACGACAGCCGCCGGGCTGGTTAGACGGCTATGCCTGTCACTTGCCCCCTGGCAACTAGAGCGCCTACAGGCACTCCGACCGCCACGGTAAAAGTTCAGTTATGATGAGCAGATGAGTCAGCACTTATAGCCAATAGAGACCGGGCTACCCCATCCACACAACCCGGGCGAAGCGACGTCTTCGCAAAATCTCTCTGAACTGAGCTGAATTGAATTCAGCGATGATGATCAGATAAGATTAGATAAGATGAGTCAGCACTCATAGCTGGCAGAGGCCGGGCCGCCTTGTGCATATAGCCCGGGCGAAGCGACGTCTTCGCAAATCTGTCTGAAGTGAGACACCCACCCACCCCAAACCCCACCCCCACCCAAAGGAAGGAAGGAAGGGGGGGGGGGGGTAGGAAGGGGGAAGGAGGGGAAAGGGAAGGAGGAGGGAATGGGAGGAGGGGGAAGGAGGAAGGGGAAGGGGAAGGGAGGAAGGAGGAAGGAGGAGGGTAGGAAGGAGGAAGGAGGGGGGAGGAAGGGGAAGGAGGAGGAAGGAGGAAGGAGTGGGATGGGAGGAGGGGGTAGGAAGGAGAGAAGAGGAAGGATGAGGAAGGGAAGAAGGGGGGGGGGGTAGGAAGGAGGAAGGGGAAGGAAGGAGGAGGGAGGGGAAGGAGGGGGGGGATAGGAAGGAAGGAGGAGGAAGGGAAGGAGGAAGGAGGGGAAAGGGGAGGAGGGGAAGGGGAAAGGTAGGGAAGGAGGGGGGGTAGGAAGGAGGAAGGAAGGGGAAGGAGGGGGAAGAAGGAGGAAGGATGGGAAAGGGGAGGAGGGGAAGGGGAAAGGTAGGGGGAGGGGTGGTAGGAGGAGGGGGAGGGTTAGAGAGTAGGGTAGGGTAGGGTAGGGGGAAGGGTAGGAGGGTTAGGGGAGTGGGGGATGGGGTAAGGTGGGGAGGGGGTGGAGGGGGAGAGATCGAGGGAGGGAGATGTTTGGGAGGAGGAGGGGGAAATAGAGAGAGAGAGAGAGAGAGAGAGAGATAATTATTTTTAATAATAATAATAATATCAACATAGATATAATAACACCAACAAAAATAATATAGCAATAACAATAATGACAGCAACGATGATTAAATAATAATAATAATAATAAAGAAAGAAAGAAAGAAAGAAGGAAAAAAAAATAAATCTACCAAGAAAAAAAAGATAAAAACATAAATAAAAAATAAAACCCAAATAAATAAAACTGAAATAAAATAACAAATAAAATCAAACTCATCCTCGATGGCATATTTCTCCGAGGAATAAATCTCTGAACCGTCTTTATACCACGTAATTCTCGGGGTCGGGTAGTTGAACGTGGCGTGTACTCCGTAGAGTTTATGCGGATTATCGCTCGGAGAGGAACTGCGGAGAAAATTATCATGTATTTTATATGTATATATATATATATTTTTTTTTTTTAATGTATTTTTTTTTTGCTTGTTAGAGAGGTAGAAAGTGTTTGTAGTTTGTTTGTTTGTTTGTCATTGTGTTTGAGTTTGTTTGTTTGTGTGCCATTGTGTTCTCGGGGTCGGGTACCCTGTGATCTCGCAGGGAATCCGGGTAGTTGAACGTGGCGTTTCCTCCGTAGAGTTTATGCGGATTATCGCTCGGAGAGGCACTGCAGAGGAAATATTCAGGTCATTTTTTTTTTTATTTATTTATTTATTTATTTATTTATTTATTTTATATTTATGTATTGTTTGTGCTTGTCCAGAGACGACAGTCGCCGGGCTGGTTAGACGGCTATGCCTGTCACTTGCCCCCTGGCACCTGGAGCGCCTACAGGCAATCCGACCGCCACGGTAAAAGTTCAGTTATGATGAGTAGATTAGTCAGCACTTATAGCCAATAGAGACCGGGCTACCCCAACCACACAACCCGGGCGAAGCGACGTCTTCGCAAAATCTCTCTGAACTGAGCTGAATTGAATTCTGCGATGATGATCAGATAAGATTAGATAAGATGAGTCAGCACTCATAGCTGGCAGAGGCCGGGCCGCCTTGTGCATATAGCCCGGGCGAAGCGACGTCTTCGCAAATCTGTCTGAAGTGAGACACCCACCAACCCCAAACCCCACCCCCACCCAACAAACAATCCAAACCTACCACAACACACAAACAGTTTAACCCCCATGAACCTCCCCCACCCCACCCCCAACCCCCACGAATTGACCATTGAGAGTACACAATGTAGGAAGGAAGGAAGGGGGGGGTAGGAAGGGGGAAGGAGGAAGGGGAATGAAAGGAGGAAGGAGGGGAAGGGGAAGGAGGAGGGTAGGAAGGAGGAGGGAGGGGAAGGAGGGGGGTAGGAAGGAAGGAGGGGGGGTAGGAAGGAGGAAGGTAGGGGGAGGAAGGGGAAGGGGAAGGGAGGGAGGAGGGGGGGGAGGAAAGAGGAAGGAGGGGGGAGGAAGGGGAAGGAGGAGTAAGGAGGAAGGAGTGGGATGGGAGGAGGAGGTAGGAAGGAGGAAGAAGAGAAGGGGAAGGATGAGGAAGGGAAGAAGGGGGAAGAAGAAGGGGTAGGAAGTAGGAAGGAGGGGGGTAGGAAGGAAGGAGGAAGGAAGGAAGGAGGAAGGAGGGGAAGGGGAAAAAATAAAAAAAAAAAAAAAAAAAAAGGTAGGGAAGGAGGGGGGGTAGGAAGGAGGAAGGAAGGGGAAAGGTAGGGGGAGGGGTGGTAGGAGGAGGGGGAGGGTTAGAGAGTAGGGTAGGGTAGGGGGAAGGGTAGGAGGGTTAGGGGAGTGGGGGATGGGATAGGGTGGGGAGGGGGAGAGAGGGAGGGAGGGAGATGTTTGGGAGGAGGAGGGGGAAATAGAGAGAGAGAGCGAGAAAGAGAGATAATTATTTTTGATAATAATAATAATATCAACATAGATATAATAACACCAACAAAAATAATATAGCATTAACAATAATGACAGCAACGATGATTAAAAAAAAGATGAATAAAGAAAGAAAGAAAGAAAAAAGAAAAATAAATCTACAAAAAAAAGAAGAACCAAATAAATAAAACAAAAATAAGATAACAAATCAAATCAAACTCACCCTCGATGGCATATTTCTCCGAGGAATAAATCTCTGAACCGTCTTTATACCACGTAATTCTCGGGGTCGGGTAGTTGAACGTGGCGTGTACTCCGTAGAGTTTATGCGGATTATCGCTCGGAGAGGAACTGCGGAGGAAATTATCATGTATTATATATATATATATATATATATATATATATATATATATATATATATATATATATATATATATATATATATATATATATATATATATATATTTTTTTTTTTTCTTCTTCTTCTTTTACGTATTTTTTGTGCTTGTTAGAGAGATAGAAGGTGTTTGTAGTTTGTTTATTTGTTTGTTTGTCATTGTGTTTGAGTTTGTTTGTGTGTCATTGTGTTCTCGGGGTCGGGTACCCTGTGATCTCGCAGGGAATCCGGGTAGTTGAACGTGGCGTTTCCTCCGTAGAGTTTATGCGGATTATCGCTCGGAGAGGCACTGCAGAGGATCTATTCAGGTGATTTTTTTTTTATTTAATTAGTCATTTTTTTGATTATGTATTTTTTTGTGATTGTTAGAGAGGTAAAAGGTGTTTGTGTAGTTTGTTTGTTTATTTGTCATTGTCTTTGTTGTTTGTTTGTGTTGTTTGTCATTGTGTATTTGGGTAGTTTTGTCATTGTCCTTTGAGTCTTTTGTTTGTGTCACTGTGTGTGTTTGTGTCCATTGCGTTTGTGTGTCTCATTGTGTTTAGTTTGTGTTGTGTACGTTTGTTTGTGCGTGGTTTGTGTGTGTACGTTTTGTTTGCGTGTGGGTTTGTGTGTGTAACGTTTGGTTTTTGTGCGTGTGTTTGTGTGTGTCGGTTTTGTTTGTGCGTGTGTTTGTGTGGGTACGTTTATTTTGTGCGTGTGTTTGTGGTGTGCGTTTGTTTTGTTGCATGTGGGGAGGGTTGTGTGGTATGTTTGTTTGTGTGTGTGTGTAAGCGTTTTGTTTGTGTGTGTGTTTTGTGTGTGTACGTGTTGTTGGGCGTGGTTTGTGTGTGTGTTGTATCTAACCTGTGTACGTGCACGTGTGTAATGTGTTTACGTGTGTTTCTGTGTACGTTTATTGTGTACGTGTGTTTTCTGTGTACACGTGCATGGTTACGGTTGTTTTTGCCATGTCTGTGCGTGTGTTCGAGTGCATGTTTTAACGTCAAAATATGAAATTAAAACCACACACCACTTTATGCAAAAAAATTAGGCAAATTTATCATGCAAAAAGCCATGCAAAAACGAGAATCATGCACCAACACTCCCAGATCAATCATGCAATTATATATATATCTACCGGATATTAAATTGAAAGTAATGATCATGCAAGCATGCAATTCAGGTAATGATGTAGCATCATAATTTTTATCATGAAAGCAATGTAAAAAAAAAAAATATATATATATATACAAATAAATAGTATATATCTAAATACATATATATATATATATATATTATATATATATATCACTATATATATTGATATATATAATCATGCAGAGTCTTGCAGTTCCAAATAAAATGATTTAGCAAACAATAAACATGGAAGTTTTTCGAAAAAAATCATGCAACCAAGAAAAACACTCTCAACACTCTTTCTTTCACAATCTCTCACACCCTTTCTCTCACACTCCCTCTCTTTCACCTCCCTCTCTACCACACCCATTCTAATCACACTTGCTCACCCCCCCTCTCTCACATCCCTTTCTCTCACACTCGCTCTACCCCTCTCCTCACACCCTTTCTCTCTCACACCTCGCTCACCACTCCTCACACCCTTTCTCTCACCACAATGCCTCACCCCTCTCTCACACTCGCTCCCCCCTCTCTCACACTCGCTCACCCCTCTCTCACACCCTCTCTCTCACACTCTCTCTCTCCCCTCTCTCACACCCTCTCTCTCTCTCTCTCTCTCTCTCTCTCTCTCTCTCTCTCTCTCTCTCTCTCACCCCCACCCACTCTCTTTCTCTCACATACTCACCCTCTCTCTCTCTCTCTTTCTCTGTCTCTCTCATACTCATTCCCACCCACTCTCTTTCTCTCACATACTCACCCACTCGCTCTCTCTCTCTCTCTCTTTCTCTCTCATACTCACCAACCACCCACTCTCTCTCTCTCTCACACATACTCACCTCCCCATTCTCACACTCACCCCACGCAATCACCCCTCTCTCTCACATACTCACCCTCTCTCTCTCTCTCTCTCATACTCACCCCCCACCCACTCTCTTTCTCTCACATACTCACCCTCTCTCTCTCTCTCTCTTTCTCTCTCATACTCACCCCCCACCCACTCTCTTTCTCTCACATACTCACCCTCTCTCTCTCTCTCTCTTTCTCTCTCATACTCACCCCCACCCACTCTCTTTCTCTCACATACTCACCCACTCACTCTCTCTCTCTCCCCCTCAGAAATCACCCGAATTACAAGAAGAGTTCATCTACGACGCGGAGACACAGAGACTATTATTTTTAAATAATCATCTTCATCTTCTGCGAGTCCAGGGTCTAGAGCTTGAGTGGGTACACGTCTACCAATCCTTGGGGGTATGGATCGATAAGAACCTCGTCTTCCGCTCCGAGATCAAACATCTCTTAGACCGGACCAAGGCAAGGCTCTCTGTCATGAGAGCTCTGTCTGGGCGGCGCTTAGGGGCTGGACACCGCGTACTAAGATCTTTCTACGTGCACGCTGTCCGTCCCATTGTGGACTACGCCTCCGTCGCCCTGATCACAGTCAAATCTGGACTCAGGAAAAGACTCGACATCATGCAAAACGAAGCCGCCAGGATTATTCTGGGTGCCCCTGGGTGGGCTAAGGTTACTAACCTCCTCTTGGAGGCCAAACTCTTTCCCCTGGACACCCGGATTGATCAGATGGCGGCCCAGTTCCTTGCCAATGTCCTACAGTCCCCACTG
This sequence comes from Penaeus japonicus, assembly GCF_977035675.1. Lineage (NCBI taxonomy): Eukaryota > Metazoa > Arthropoda > Malacostraca > Decapoda > Penaeidae > Penaeus > Penaeus japonicus. The sequence continues at coordinate 2,933,376 of NW_028234445.1, read as the reverse complement.
GACTCGCTAAGACAGAGAGTGCAGCGTCGGCTTGCACAGAACTAAGAGCTCTTTGCTAACAACACCTGGCTGTCCCACACAACCAGAGTGCTGAAACGCTTTGAGCTCAAAGAGACCCTACTGGTTAAGGGCATGGACCTCCCCCACCCTGACTATGTCACAGCCCCGCCGTGGGCACGATCCTTGATAGAGTTCTCTGTCATGAGTCTATCAAGAAGAAAAACACAGTACTCACCGCCTCTATTGAAGGCTGAGGCGGAGAGGAACATTACAGCAATCACGCCGCTGAATAGTAAAACCTACTTCACGGATGGTTCTGTAGACCCCATCACCCGCACTGCAGCCGCCGGTTTTGCAGCAAGGGGCATAGAGAAAGCTATGCGGGTATCCGACAATGCCTCCTCGCTCCAGGCAGAGGCAGTAGCTATTATGGGAGCCCTAGCCCAGACGGACGGGCATGTTGTCATACACACAGACTCTAGGGCCGCCATTGACAGCCTGCAACAAAGCACGCCCCTTGATAACGTTTACCTGGTAACCTCGATTCTCACCATTGCTCAGAGAATCCTGGATCAGGGAAGGACGCATCATCATTCAACTGGATCCAGCCATGTTGGTATTGAAGGGAATGACGTAGCTGACAGGTTAGCGGAGGAAGGCCAGGAAGGAAAACCCTTGAGTGATCTTGTGGGTGCATCCTAGCCGGGAAACCTGCTAAGGCGTAAAACGAGTGGTTGCAGGGCAGGTCCGGTGCCCTGCAGGCGACATAGAGAGGAAGCGAGAACCTCCCTTCTCGGCCAGCTGGTACTTCAGAAACGCCACAGGCTATGAGTCGCTGATAATCTCTCCTAGAACATCAAGGATGCTGAAGTCAGTCTGGCAACAGACTGGCGAATAGGCACCCTTGTGCGTAGGCAAATCAGATCCCCCACTATTGGGCAAGATGAGCGACGGCTGCAGAGCATTGTGGCGGGCCCGGGAACGGCCAAATTAAGAGCACTTACCTGATGGAGGTGCGAGCACCGCACTCGCTTCCTCAGGCAGGGCCCAGAGACGACAGCCCGGCCGGGCTGGTTATACGGCTATGCCTGTCACTAGCCCCCTGGCATACTGGAGCGCCTACATGGCACTCCGACCGCCTCGGTTATTTAAAAGTTCAGTTATGATGAGCAGATGCGTGCAGCACTTATAGCCAATAGAGGACCGGGCTACCCCAACCACACAACCCGGCGAAGCGACGTCTTCGCAAAATTCTCTCTGAACTGAAATTCTGAATTGAATTCAGCGGTGATGATCAGATAAGATTTAGATAAGATGAGGTCAGCACTCATAGCTGGCAGAGGCCGGGCCGCCTTGTGCATATAGCCCGGGCGAAGCGACGTCTTCGCAAATCTGTCTGAACTGAGACACCCACCCACCCCAAACCCAACCCCGACCCAAAGGAAGGAAGGAAGGGGGGTTAGGAAGGGAGAAGGAGGGGGAAGGAGGAAGGGGAAGGAAAGGAGGAAGGAGGGGAAGGGGAAGGAGGAGGGAGGGGAAGGAAGGGGGTAGGAAGGAGGAAGGAGGGGGAGGAAGGGGAAGGAGGAAGGAGGAAGAAAGGTGAAGTGGGAAGGAGGGGTAGGAAGGAGGAAGGAAAGGGGATAGGAAGGAAGGAGGGGGAGGAGGAGGAAGAAGGGGGGTAGGAAGTAGGAAGGAGGAGGGGGAAGGAGGGGGAGGAGTGGGAAGGAAGGAGGAATTAGGGGGGTAGGAAGGAAGGGAAGGAGGAAGGAGGAGGAAGGGGGAGGGGGAAGGAGGAGGAAGGGGGAGGGGGAAGGAGGAGGAAGGGAAGGAGGAAGGAGGGGAAATGGTTAAAGGAGGGGAGGGGAAAATAAAGTTGGGAAGGAGGGGGGGGTAGGAAAGGGAGAAGGAGGAGGGGAAGAAGGAGGAAGGATGGGAGGAAAGGGAGGAGAGTGGAAGGGGGGGAAGGGAAGGGGAGAGGGGTCGGTAGGAGGAGGGGGAGGGTTAGAGAGTAGGGTAGGGTAATGGGTAGGGGGAAGAGGTAGGAGGGTTAGTGTAGTGGGGGATTGGGGGGGAAAGTGGGGAGGGGGGAAGAGGGGAGGCGAAGGGAGGGAAGGAGAATGTTTGGGAGGAGGAGGGGGAAATTAGAGAGAGAGAGAAAGAGAGAGAGAGAGAGAGAAAGGATAGAGTGACTTTTATTTTTAATAAGAATAAGATGATCAACATAGATATAATATACACCACCAAAAATAATTAGCAATAACAATTATGACAGCAACGATGATTAAAACAAAAACAAACAAAGAAAGAAAGAAAAAATAAAAATAAATCTACCAAGAAAAAAAAATAATAAAAATAAAAACCAAATAAATAAAACAAAAATAAAATAACAAATCAAATCAAACTCACCCTCGATGGCATATTTCTCCGAGGAATAAATCTCTGGAAGCCTCCTTTATGACGCGACGTGATTCTCGGGGTCGGTAGTTGAACGTGCGTGTAATCCGTAGAGTTTATGAGAAAGATCGCTCGAGAGTTACGCCAGAGGAATAGCATGGGTATTTTATATAGTAAATATATATATATAAATATATTATATATATATATATATAAAATGATATATATATATAAAAATGTTTTTTTTTTTGGTGTGTGTGTTCTTTTTTGTGCTCGTTAGATTATCGCTCGAGAGGCACTGCGTAGGAATATTCTGTCATTTTTATTTTTTTATTTTTTATTATTTATTTTTTGTGCCATGTTAGAGAGGTAGAAGGTGTTTGTGTAGTTTGTTTCTTTTTTGTCCATTGTGTTTGAGTTTTTTGTATGTGTGTCATTGTTTCTCGGGGTCGGTAGCCCCTATGAGCGCGCAGGGATCCGGGTTAGTTGAAAGGGCGTGTCCTCCGTAGAGTTATTATGCGGATTATCGCGCGGAGAGGCACTGCAGAGGAAATATTTCAGGTCATTTTTTATTATTTATTTATTTTTTATGTAATTTTTTTGTGCTTGATATGAGATAAGGTGTTTGTGTAGTTTGTTTTGTTTGTTTGTTTGTCATTGTGTGGTTTAGAGTTTGATTTTTGGTGTGTCACTGTGTTTGTATGTGTCATTGCGTTTGTGTGGTCTTATTGTGTTTGATTTGTGTGAGTACGTTTGTTTGTGCGTGTGTTTTGAGTGTGTACGTTTGGTTTGGTGCGTGTTTTGTGTGTGTGCGTTGTTGTGTGTGTGTACGTTTGTTTGTGCGGGTGGTTTGTGTGTGTACGTGTTGTTTTGGCGAGTGGTAGTGTGTGTACGTTGTTAGTGCGTGTGTTTGAGTATGGACATTGTTGGGTGTGTACGTTTGTTTGTGCGTGGTGTTTGTGGTGTGTCTTTTATTTGGCGTGTGTTGTGTGTACGTTTGTTTTGCGTGTGTTTTTGTGTGTAACGTTTTGTTTATGCGTGTGTACGTTTGTTTGACGGTGTGTATGGGTGGGCGTTTGTATTTGTGCGTAGTGTTTGTGTGTGTACGTTTTGTTTGTGCGTGTGTTTGTGGTGTGAGTACGTTTGTTTGTTCGTGTGTTTTTCCGTACCTGTGTCGTGTACGGTGTTTGTGTTTACGTGTGTTTCTGTGTACGTTCATTTGTGTACGTGTGTTTCCTGTGGTACACGTGAATATGCTTTGTTTGCATGTTTGTTTGTGTGTTCGAGTGCATGTTTTAACGTCAAAACAGGCAATAAAAACCACACACTCACTTATGCAAAAAAAAAGGCAAAATGACATGCAAAAAGCCATGCAAAAACGAGAATCATGCACAACACTCCAGATCAAATCATACAATTAGATATATTACCGGGAAGAAATATTAATTGAAAGTAATGATCATGCAAG
>NW_028234445.1:2927336-2929414 GCF_977035675.1 Penaeus japonicus | reverse complement strand
TTAAAACAAATAAACGCAATGTCTAAAGAGATAGATACATGAACAGACAGACTGACTGACAGACAAATGTACAAATACCATGAGTCGCCTGAGGTCATTTCACATCAGTCATCATGCACGCGAGTCATTTCACATCAGTCATCATGCACGCGAGTCATTTCACATCAGTCATCATGCACGCGAGTCATTTCCCATCAGTCATCATGCACGCGAGTCATTTCCCATCAGTCATCATGCACGCGAGTCATTTCACATCAGTCATCATGCACGCGAGTCATTTCACATCAGTCATCATGCACGCGAGTCATTTCACATCAGTCATCATGCACGCGAGTCATTTCACATCAGTCATCATGCACGCGAGTCATTTCCCATCAGTCATCATGAAATGCCACTTGCATGATTTCCTCTTCAGCGATGACTCAGTCAGCAGCGTCGCCCACTTGCATGATTTCCTCTTCAGCGATGAATCAGTCAGCAGCGTCGCCCACTTGCATGATTTCCTCGTCACATCAGTCATCATGCACGCGAGTCATTTCACATCAGTCGTTGTGAAATGCCACTTGCATGATTTCCTCTTCAGCGATCAGATGATGATGAAAGAAGCGGACATTTTTTTTCCGGAAACCGATCCTTTATTGGAATTTAATTTCCGTGAATGAAGGAGCCTTTTGGTCTGATGTCGAAGGGGCGGATCTTGTCGTCTGTCGCTCGGCATTTCGCTGGAGGCGGAGAGTCTACAGGAGATTCGTTACTATTTATGAATATATCTAATGTAAACAGAGGGAAGAGACAGAAAGATTTGCAACACTCCCCGGAGGCCTTGCAACACTCCCAAAGGCCTTGCGACACTCCCAGAAGGCCTTGCAACACTCCCCTAGGCCTTGCGACACTCCCCGGAGGCCTTGCAACACTCCCAAAGGCCTTGCAACACTCCCCGAAGGCCTTGCAACACTCCCCGAAGGCCTTGCAACACTCCCCGAAGGCCTTGCAACACTCCCCAAAGGCCTTGCAACACTCCCCAAAGGCCTTGCAACACTCCCAAAGGCCTTGCAACACTCCCCAAAGGCCTTGCAACACTCCCAAAGGCCTTGCAACACTCCCCGAAGGCCTTGCAACACTCCCCGAAGGCCTTGCAACACTCCCCGAAGGCCTTGCAACACTCCCAAAGGCCTTGCAACACTCCCAAAGGCCTTGCAACACTCCCAAAGGCCTTGCAACACTCCCAAGGGCCTTGCAACACTCCCCGAAGGCCTTGCAACACTCCCAAAGGCCTTGCAACACTCCCCTAGGCCTTGCAACACTCCCAAAGGCCTTGCAACACTCCCCAAGGCCTTGCAACACTCCCAAAGGCCTTGCAACACTCCCAAAGGCCTTGCAACACTCCCAAAGGCCTTGCAACACTCCCCGAAGGCCTTGCAACACTCCCCGAAGGCCTTGCAACACTCCCAAAGGCCTTGCAACACTCCCCAAAGGCCTTGCAACACTCCCAAAGGCCTTGCAACACTCCCAAAGGCCTTGCAACACTCCCAAAGGCCTTGCAACACTCCCCGAAGGCCTTGCAACACTCCCCGAAGGCCTTGCAACACTCCCAAAGGCCTTGCAACACTCCCCGAAGGCCTTGCAACACTCCCCTAGGCCTTGCAACACTCCCAAAGGCCTTGCAACACTCCCAAAGGCCTTGCAACACTCCCCGAAGGCCTTGCAACACTCCCCGAAGGCCTTGCAACACTCCCCAAAGGCCTTGCAACACTCCCCGAAGGCCTTGCAACACTCCCCGAAGGCCTTGCAACACTCCCCGAAGGCCTTGCAACACTCCCCGAAGGCCTTGCAACACTCCCAAAGGCCTTGCAACACTCCCCAAAGGCCTTGCAACACTCCCAAAGGCCTTGCAACACTCCCCTAGGCCTTGCAACACTCCCCGAAGGCCTTGCAACACTCCCAAAGGCCTTGCAACACTCCCCGAAGGCCTTGCAACACTCCCCTAGGCCTTGCAACACTCCCAAAGGCCTTGCAACACTCCCCTAGGCCTTGCAACACTCCCAAAGGCCTTGCAACACTCCCCTAGGCCTTGCAAC
>NW_028234445.1:2904836-2914836 GCF_977035675.1 Penaeus japonicus | reverse complement strand
AAATCAGGGGAAGAGGAAAGTTGCGCCCAAAGGACGCCCCAGACTACTGGGCCTCCCTACCCAGGGGTCACAGCCCGTAAGGACTGTGACCCCTGGGGTAGAAGAGAGCTGCGGGTCTGGGGTGGGGGCCGACTACTACTGTGGTCTCGTGCCACCTGCAAAAAACAAAGCGCTGAAGGTGCAGGCAAAGCACTAAAAGTGCGCAAAATCTGCGCAAAGCAGCGTTTACTCTACTTTCCCTCCGTGAGTCAGCACAGAAACAACACTCTTTAGCGAGACAAAATCTGTCCAAAGCAGCGTTCACTCTACTTTCCCTCCGTGAGTCAGCACAGAAACAACACTCTTTAGCGAGACAAAATCTGTCCAAAGCAGCGTTCACTCTACTTTCCCTCCGTGAGTCAGCACAGAAACAACACTCTTTAGCGAGACAAAATCTGTCCAAAGCAGCGTTCACTCTACTTTCCCTCCGTGAGTCAGCACAGAAACAACACTCTTTAGCGAGACAAGAGGCCCCGTAACCCAGGGTGACTCGAGCGCCACAAGAGTTTCGTTTGTTGCTGCTGCGTTTTAAACAAGGTGTGAGCTCTTCAAGGTGTGAGCTCTTCAAGGGGTGAGCTCTTCAAGGGGTGAGCTCTTCAAGGTGTGAGCTCTTCAAGGTGTGAGCTCTTCTAGGTGAGAGCTCTTCAAGGTGTGAGCTCTTCAAGGTGTGAGCTCTTCAAGGTCTCAGACACGAGCCTTGCGGGAGGAGATTTTGTTTGCACTGACAAACAATATACAATATTACTGAGGACTTAAGTTCTCACTAATATGTCATAAACCGTAACAAGATATTCCAAAACATCAGAAAAAAGTGTTTATATATTATTATATATTTATATATATATTATTATATATATATATATAAATATTAAATATATATATATGTTATAATATCTATTTATTTATATAAATTTTTTTTCTTATTTTTAGGTTTGTGTAACGATTTTTTCTAATTATTTTCTCCTTTCTCTTTTCTATCCCTTTTCTCCCGTCTATCTGCCTTTGTAGTTATAAATGCAAATTGCATAATTAAAGATCTCTTACGGAACCACTCTATTCATATTAGAACAAAACTGTATGCTCTTAATACAAACCCGATGATCATGAAACAGCTTCTGTGACGGACGATGATGTTCTTCCTTTTTCCTTCCTCAATTTTTCCATGAATGCATTCGCACATTTGGTTATCCAGGCTGCCACTCTTCCTAGGACTGCCATTCTTATGACGCCAGGCCTTCCGATTACCAAATTCCTGTTGCTTCTCGTACCTATGACACTTCTTGTTCTCTCCCTCTGTTCCTCCTCCTTCTCTTCCCTGAGTATCCTTCTCGCTCTCCTCCCTTGACCCTCTTGTTCCACTCCTCTGTCTCCTCCTTCCTTCTCTTCCTGGGTCTCTCTCGCTCTCCTCCTATGGCCTCTTGTTCCTTCCCACTGTCTCTCTCCTCCTCTTCCTGTCTCTCTCGTTCCGTCCTCTGACCTTCTTGTTCCTTCCCTTGTTCTCTCCTTCCTCTTCTGAGTCTGTCTCGCCTCGTCCTCTCTTTCCCTTTGCCTTCGATTTCTGCCTCGGGGTTGTGGGTCGCTTCTCTACAAGTCTTTGCAGGAAAAAAGAAACATTCTCTTTGATCGAAAATTCCTTGGAAAATACCATTTACTTGACGGAACGGAACGGAATAACATTTATGTCCTTGAAAAAAGGACATATAGAATGAACAGTCTATGAATTCAACAACCTCTAAATTTGAGTCGTGCTACTGTAGTTTTTCACTCACGAATATTATTCATAATTATTAATCTCCGTCAAAATTACAATATGAATTATTAAATCAAATATTAGAACGCCATCATTAGATGTTAAAATAATATATTGATTGATTAAATTGATATTATATTTATATTTTATTATTATTTATTATTAAATATTCATATTATATTATTATTTATTAATATTAATCTATTTAATTATGACTTAATTTATTGATTCACGTAATTGTGACGCCATCGTTATCGAACGGATGGACGACAAATCAAGTTCTTCACTCGGACACTTTATAAATAAATGCGGATTCTGCCAAATCCACTGCTCGAACATAAAATAAACTTGCGACGGAATATTTAGAAACATTGGAGAGGAAGAGATGGCTTGATGCCGTCGGTCGCATGCTATGTGGTCGAACGGAATTCCTTTGATTCGTGAAAATTATCCATTAAATTGACCCGCGGGACTCTGCGCAGTTGCGCCGATGAAGAATAAGATACATATTCCCGATGCGTTTGAAATGCAGAGTATGTACTCTATGACTCAACTTTAATGAGGATAAGTGGTGATTAATATGATTTAATTGAAGTTGACAATACAAAAGGAATTACGCGAGAACTAATACGCAAGATTTGTAATAGTATGTTTTGATCGTAAAACTAAACAGTAAATGAATCGTTCATAAAAAGACCCGGAAATACAGATAGGCAGCGAGGCAACTTTCGATGCAACGAGACAAAACTCTAAGAATAAAAGGAATTTCGAATGTCAACGAGACAAAACTCTATGAATAAAGGCAACTTTCGAATTGTCAACGTTACACAAAAACTCTATGAATAAAGGAAACTTTCAAATGTCAACGAGCAGCTCGATGAATAAAAGTCACTTTCGATTGTCAAACGGGGACAAATCTATGAATAAAGGCAACTTTCGAATGTCAACGTGACACAAAACTCTATGAATAATAAGGCAAACTATCGAATGTCACGAGACAAACTCGATGTATAAAAGGCAACTTTCGAATGTCAACGAGACACCTAACTTTAGGAAATAAAAGGCAACTTTCGAATGTCAACGCGACAAACTCTTATGAATAAAGGCAACTTTCGAATGTCAAACGAGACACAAACTCTATGAATAAGTCAACTTTCGAATGTCAACGAGACAAAACTCTATGAATAAAAAGGCAACTTTCGAAGTCAACGAGACAGCGCGATGAATAAAGGAACTTTCGAATGTCAACGAGACAAACTCTATGATAAAAGGCAACTTTCGAAATGTCACGAGACACAAACTCTATGAATAAAAAGGAACTTTCGAATGTAACGAGACAAACGATGGAATAACAGGCAACTTTCGAATGTCAACGAGACACAAACTCTATGAATAAAGGCAACTTTCGAATGTCACGAGGGACGCCTCGATGAATAAAAGCAACTTTCGAAAGTCACGAGACACAAACTCAATGAATAAAGGCAATCTTTCGATGTTTCAACGAGACAGCCTCGATGAATAAAAGGCAATTTCGAATGTCAACGAGACAAACTCTCGAATAAAAGGCAACTATTCGAATGTCAACGAGACACCAACTTATGACTAAAAGGCAATTTCGAATGTCGTCGGACACAACTCTATGAAATAAAAAGGCACCTTTCGAATGTAACGAGACGCCTCGATGAATTAAAAGGCAACAATTCAAAATGTCATATAATAAAGATCATAATAATATAATAATAATAATAGATAATAATTAAATATACTAATAACCAATAATAATAAAATAATAATAAACTAATAGATGATAATAAATGTCATGCCAAATAAGAGACTATTCCCGTGGAAACTGCCTGCGGCAGCAACGTCGAGAGAGAACAAAAAATCCATTCAACTTGGGCCGGTTCGGTTCCAAGCAACGAACAGCCGCCATGGGACTCAGTGCGGCAACCGACCTTCGGTGGGCTGCGGGAAGGGAAGTAGGATATATATATATTTATATTATATATATATATATATATATATATATATATATATATATATATATATAAATATATCTATTTTTTTTTTTTTTTTTTTTTTTTTTTTTTTTTTTTTTTTTTTTTTTTTCCTGTGGAAGGGTGCCTTGATTTCGGCGATGAGGGGCTTATGTCTTTCTTTCCAGAAGGTGTGCTGAGCATGTGAGTCGCACATCTGAGATGCGATCGTCCTTCCGTGAGGCTGCAGCTGCCCTTCGAGGATTCCGGCGGCGCTTGGCAGCTGGAAAGGAAACAGCTGGTGTTTCCCTGGCAGCTGGAAAGGACACAGCTGGTGTTTCCCTGGCAGCTGGAAAGGACACAGCTGGTGTTTCCCTGGCAGCTGGAAAGGAAACAGCTGGTGTTTCCCTGGCAGCTGGAAAGGAAACAGCTGGTGTTTCAGTGGCAGCTGGAAAGGAAACAGCTGTTGTTCTTTGGGGCAGCTAAAAAGGAACAGCTGGGGTTTAGTGGCAGCGGGAAAAGGGGAAACGTGTTGTTTAGTGGAAGCTGGAAAGGGAAAACGCTGTTGTTTCAGTGGCAGTGGAAAAGGAAAATAAGCTGTTGTTTCATAGGCAGCTGGAAAGGGAAAAACAGCTGTTGTTTCATTGGCAGTGGAAAAGGAAACAGCGGGTGTTTCCCGGGCAGCGGGAAAAGGAAAATAGTGTTGTTTAATTGGCAGCTGGAAAGGAAACGCTGTTGTTTCAGTGGCAGCAGGGAAAAGGAAACAGCTGTTTTTTCAGTGGCAGCTGGAATAGGAAACAGTGTTGTTTCTTGGCAGCTGGAAAGGAAACGATGTTGTTTCATTGGCAGTGGAAAGGAAAAGCTTTTGGTTTCAGTGGCAGCTGGAAGGAAACAGTTTTGTTTCCTTGGCAGCGGGAAAAGGGAAAAAACACCCTGTTGTTCCATTGGAAGCGGGAAAGGGAAAACCGCTGTTGTATCATGGCGAGGGGAAAAGGAAAAAATGGTGTTTCATTGGCAAGTGGAAAGGAAACGCGGGTGTTTCATTGGAAGCTGGAAAGGTTAAAAGCGGTTGTTTCTTTGGAAGTGGAAAGGAAAAGGGTTTTTTCATGGCAGCTGGAAGGACCAGATTGGTGTTTCAGTGGAAGTGGAAAGGAAACAGCTGTTGTTTCTTGGCGCTGGAAAGGAAACAGTGTGTTTACAGTGGCAACTGGAATAAACAGCTGGTGTTTCAGTGGCAGCGGGGAAGGAAAAGCTGTTGTTTTCATTGGCGCTGGAAAAGGGAAAATCAGCTTTTGTTTTTTTGGCAGCGGGAAAAGGAAACAGCTGTTGTTTCAGTGCGCCAGTAAAAAGGGAAAACAGCTGGTGTTTTCAAGTTGGCAGCTGGAAAGGTAACAGCTGTTGTTTCTTTGGAAAGCTGGAGGAACACAGACGTTGTTTCATTGGCAGCTGGAAAGGAAAAACAGATGGTGCTTTAGTGGAGCCTGGAAAAGGAAAAGCTGTTGTTTCATTGGCAGGGGAGGGAAAAGGAAAAGATGTTGTTCTATTTGGTGTTTAAGAATTGTGTTCCGTACTTGATTGATCGATCGGACCCTTTTCGTCTTTAGCCTTTTTTTTATTTTGTTTTAACAGAAAATAGATAATTGGGGTTCGTTCGTACCAGCGAACCCCCAAATGTGGGGGGAAAGTAAAAGAACGAGGCTAAATTTAGATTCCATTCTTTAACAAATTCAGTTTGCTTGAACTGACATTAACGCAGTCCGCCGGATGGCCCCTGGTATGAGCCACTTAACCCAACTAGGTCGTGCTGTAACTAAAACCCCCAAGTAACCAAATAAGTTTTTTATGTTTAAAAATTTAAATTATATATTATTTATATTTATTATATATATATATATATATATTTATATATTTTTCATATATATATTTTTTTTCATATATAATATGTTTGGGGTGTGTTGTTTACGTAAATAAATCTATATAAAATTAATAAATTTAAATTTCATTGCTGTGTATATTTGCATTTTTATATATTTATTTATATATTATATATATTATATATATATATATTTTTATATATATATAAATATATATTTATTATCCCGAGGTAAAATTGACAGACCCGGTCCCGAAACACAATTGACCAAAAGCATCCACTAAAAGAATTGTTAATCAGACGCCTTACTGGGGTCATGGAACTTACCCTTGTGCTCAATTTGCAGAACAGTGTAGCGAGGTTGTGCAGCAATTCCGTGGGGCCCCTCGGCAGGAAAAGGCGATTATTTCAATCCCAAATGCAGTAACGCAGGGGGAATAATTTTTATTTCATTTTTAGAATTTCATAACTGCATTTTCATTTTTTACATTTTGGGGTTTTTTTTTTTTTTTTTATTTTTTTTAATTTTTAATTTTTATTTTCTTTTTTGTTTTTTTATTTTTTATATTTTTTTATATTCTGGTTTTTTATTCTTTTGATTTTTTTGGCATTTTTTATTTTTTTTATATATATTTATTTTTTATAGTGTTTTGATTTTTTTATTTTTTATGTTTTTTTTTTTATTATCAATTATTTTTTTTTTACTTATTAATTATTATTTATACTTTTTAATTTTTATTCTATTATATTTTTGGGCGTTTATAACTTACTTTTTTTTTTTATTTTTACTATTTATACTTTATTTCTGTTATTAAGTGTTGTTTTGCATATATTGTTATTTTTTTTAATTTTTTTTTTTTTTATCTTGTTTAATTTCTATACATTTATTTTATTTTTTTTTTTATGTTTATTATTTTTTTTTTTGTATTAAATTTAACTATATCATATTAATAATAATCTACTTATCTTTTATACATATACTTTCTTTTTTGATAATATATTTATTTATTTCTATTAGGTTATTATTATTTTTTATTTATTTTTCATATTTATACTATATTTTCTTGCTATCTTTCTTTTTATTTACTTAATCGGTAATTAATTTTTTTATTATCTTTTTTTATATTAAGTCTTTATATTTCTAGTTTTTTTATGATTTTTATTACTATAATTTTATTTTTTGTTATTATTTTTTTTTTATATTTTATCTATGCTTTTTATTTACTCTATATTTTATTTTGTTTTTTTATTACATTATTATATTCATTAATTTTTCAAAATATTTATATTTTTTGTAATTTTTCTTATAATGACTGTTTTTTTATTTTCTCTCTTCTTATTTTTTTTATTTCCATAAATATTTCAAAAATTATTAATTATTTATTTACAATAAATTTTTTAATCTAACAAATTTATTTAAAACTAAATATGTTATGTTTATAATTATAGTAATTTATATAGTTCTAAATTATTTACTTTATAATATTTTAAGTTGATTTTTACTATTTCTCTTTTTTCATTTACTACATTACTTACTCATTAATTTAATTATAGATTATTATTTTAAATATCATTATATAATTATATCTACTTTTTTTTTTTTTTTATTTTATTTTAGTTTTTTTTTGCTTTTTTTTTTTTTCTTTTATTTTTTTTTTTTATTTATTTTTTTTTTTTTAATTTGATAATTTTGGGTATTTTTTTTATTATTTTTTTAATTTTTTTTATTTTTATATTTTTTTTATTTTACTTTTTTTTTTTTTTATTTTTTTTTTTTATTTTAGTTATTTATTTGTTTTTTTTGTTTAATTTTTAATTTCTTTTTTATTTAATTTTTTTTATTATTTTTTTGTTATTTAATATTTTTTTATAATATATTTTTTTTTTTTTTTTTATTTATTTATTTTATTTTATTTTTACATTTTATTATTTATTTTTTTTATCTTTTTTTTTTTTTTTTTTATATGGGGTATTTATATTTTTTTTTTATTATTTATTTTTTTTTTTAGAAATATAAATTATTATTTATATTTTATATTATTTGATTTATATGTAAAATTTTGTTTTATATATATTTTATAATAATTTTTATTATTTTATTTAATAATATATATTTATATATAGTATTTATTATTAAATTTTTATTTATTACTTTATGTTTATATTAAATTATTATTTATTAAAATAATTTAATTATAATATTATATTATATTATATATTAATATGTATTATTAGAATAATATATTTTAAAATTTTTAATTTTATTTATATTTATATATTTTTATATTTATATTATAATTAATTTATTTTTTATATATATTTATATTTTATTTTTATAAAAATATATTAGTAATGGGGCATGGATTGTATATTTATAAAATATATATTTTAAAATACTTAATTAATTTTTAATATTTAATATTATAATTATTTAAAATTTAACCATATATATATTAAAAAATAAAAATTATAAGAAAAATAATAAATTAAATAGTATAATTAATATAATTTATATATTAAAATTAATATTTATATTCTAAATAAATTATTTTATAAAAATAATAAAAAAGTTTATAAATATTGATATAGTATAATAAATCTAAAGTATTATTTGTATATAATAATATTAAATATAAAAAAATATATTAATAAATTATATTTCTATATTATAAAATGTATTATAGATATTAAAAAATAGATTATAATATTCAAATATACTTTATATAAAAATTTTTTAAATAGTATTTATTATAATAATTTTTTATATTTTATTTTTATGTATTATTATATATTCTTTTTTTATATATTATTAATATATTAATTATATTATTTTTTTTTTATTAATTTTTTTTTAATGTATACAGTTCTATTAAGGTTAAATTAATATATTATTTTTTTTTGTTTTTTTATTAATAATATGTATAAAATTTATAAATATTATTTTAAATTTATAATATTTTTTTATATTATTTTTAATATTATATGTGTTTTGTATAATTTTTTATATATAATGTTTTTTATTTTTTATTATATTTTTTTTATATTTATATTTTTTATATTATTTTAATTATATTTTTATTTTTAATATATTAAATTTTATTATTTTTATTATTTTTTATTTTTATAATTTTATATATTATTAATTTTTTTTAAAAAAAGATTTCTATTTTTTTTTTTAATAGTTTTTTATTTATTTATAATATCTATTTTTCATTTATTTATTATTATATATTTTCTATTATTATTTATTATTATTTATTATTAATTAAGTTATTATTTTTATTATTTTTTTTATATTTTTAATTTTTATTATTTTTTTATTTTTTGGGTTTTTTTTTTTTTTTATTTTTTTTAATTTATTTTATTTTTTTTTGTTTTTTTTGTTTATTGAATTTTATAGTTATTTAATAGATTTATTATTTTTTATTTTTTTTTTTAATTTTGGTTTTATATTATATAATTTTATTTATTTTTTTTATTTATTTTGATTTATATTTTTTTTTATAGTTTTATTATTATTTTTTATTTATGTTTTATTTTATAGTTGTTTTTTTTTTTTTTTTTTTTTATTTTTATATATTTTATTATTTTTTATTATTTAAATATTTTTTAGTTATTTTTGTTGTATTATGTATTTTTTTTTTAGTTTTTTTGTTTTTTTTTTGTTATTTCTTGTTTTTTATTTTTTTTTTATTTTTGTTATTTGTTTTTTTTTTTCTATTTTTTTTTTTTTATTTTGTGTTTTTTTATTTTTATTTAGTTGATTTTATAAGGAAATATTCTTTTTTAAATAAAGGAATATATACAGAATAATTACATTTTTTTTTTTTCTTTTTTTATTATTGATATTTTTATTTTTTAAAAAAAAAAAATTTAACATATTGGAATTTTTTTTTTTGATTTAGAAGATTTTTTTTTGTTTGTTTCTTTTGTTTTAAAATTTAAAAACTTTTTTTTTTAGAAGATTATATAAAAGGGAATTTAATTTATATATTTTTATTTTATTAATATATTTTTTTTTAATTTAGTTTGAATATATAGATTAAAAGAATACTTTTTTAAAATTTTTTGAAAAATATATATTTTATAGGAATAATTTTTTTTTTTAATACAGAAGAATTTATTTATTAAAAGAGGAAAACTTTTTTTTGTAAATTGAGAATATTTATTACAAAATTAATTCTTTTTGAATTTAGATGAATTTATATATTATTTGTTTTTATTTTTGTTTTTAAAATAGAATTATTTAAATTTTAAAGAACGAAATTTTTTTTAATGTAGAATATTTTATATATATATTTATTTTTTATATATATATTTTTTATTATATTTTATATTATTTATTTTATTTGATTTTTTTTC
>NW_028234445.1:2899836-2902336 GCF_977035675.1 Penaeus japonicus | reverse complement strand
ATATATTATATTTACTTTCATTATATTCTTATATATATATATATATATATTTTATATATTATTTAAAATTAATAGATATATATAATTTATAAAAATTTTATTAAAATGTATATGTTGTGCATATATATATATATATTATATATATATATATATATAATATATTATATATATATAGTTATTTATTTAAAGGGTTTAGTATATATATTTATATTTATATATATATATATATATATATATATATATATAAAATGTTTAAGTATTTATATATATATATATATAAAATATATATATATTTATTATAATATATTTTATTATATAAAATATAAAATGTTTAAGTATATTATATATAATAATTAATTATATTTTTATATATATATATATTTTTATATATATATTATATATATTTGTATATGTGGAATACATACTTTTGGTAATATAAAAGAAATATTATACAAGAATAATATTTTTAAGAAGGATATTTTTTTTAAAATATGATAATATATATAGGATAATATTTTTAGTTAATATAGAAGAATAGTATAAGAATAACCCTTTTTTTTAATGTATATAGAAGAATATTTCCCAAAAATTATATTTTTTATACAGAATTAATATTTTAAGAAAAATGTTTTTTTTTAATATTGAAAAATTTAGGGGATATATATTTAGATATATTTTTATATATATATATATATATTTTAAATATATTATATATATTTATATAAAATTTTATAAATATATATATTATATTTATATATATATATATATATATTTATATTTATATATATAAATATTATATATATATGTATATATATAATTATTTATATATATATATTTATATTATTTATATATATTATATAATTATACAATAAGAATAATATATTTCTTTAATATAGAAGTATATATATAAGAATAATAAACAAATATTTTATAGTGTTATTTAGTTTAAAAGATATTTTTTTTTATTTAGAAGAATAAAAATAATAATTTAAAAAAAATATAAGTTTGGATATATTATTTAAGAATATCTTTTTCATTGTATAAAAAATATATTTATAAAATAATATATATTTTTTTATTATAGTTGAATTTTAAAAAGTTATATGAAATCTATTTTTAATATAAAAGAATTTTTATAATGAAAAATAAAAAATATATATAGATGGAATCTTATATTTTTAAAGAATAAGACTTTACTATGTAGAAAAATATTTATAAGAATAATATATATATATTTTTTTATATAGGGGAAACATAAAGATTATAAGAACTTTTTTAATATAGAATAATATATATATTATGGGAAATTTAATTTTTTTTTTTTAATATAGAAGGATTTATATATTATAAGTATATATACTTTTTCTATGTAAAAAAAATTATTTATAAGAAATATATATTTATTTTTTTATATAGAGGAACATAAAGATTATAAGAATACTTTTTTAAATATAGAATAATATATTTTTTATAGGAATAATTTTTTTTCTAATATAGAAGGATATATTTATTAAAAGACGAATATTTTTTTTTTTTAATATAAAAATATATATATATATATATATATATATATATATTTATAAAATATATTTTATATATATTTATATATATATAATTAAGAATAATATCTTTTAATAAAGAAAAAATTTTTATATATATTTATATATATATATATATATATTTTTATATATATATATATATATATATATATATATATATAAAAATTAATATTTTTAATAAAGAATAATTATATATTTATATAAATTTATATATATATTTATATATATATAGGTTTATATATTTATATATATATATATTTATATATATATTATGTATATATATTATATATTATATATTATATATATATATATATATATATATACATATAGAATATATATTTTTTTAAATGTAGAGAATATATAAAAGAATAATAAACAAATATATATAGATGAATATATAGATTATAAGAATATTTTTTAATATAGAAGAAATATAAATAAAAATTTTTAAAAAAATATTTAGATGACTCAATTGCAAAACCTTCATACACAAAAATGCTTACAGAAATCCCCGCACACAAATATGGCATAAGGAGGGCATTTCCATCGTTTGGGCTAAAAAGAAAAGAAAAAAAACAAAAAGAAAAGGAAAATCAGTAAAAAACTCAAAGATTATTGCTTCCTCAGAGTGGGGATTTTATTTGATGTTATAGCACTGTATTAAAAGAAAAATCTTTGTATGTTGTTGTTGTTTTTCCCACAAAAATTAGAGCTAAATGGGCTCTGTGGCAGCAGCCATGGCCCGTACTAGCGGGTAGTCGACCATCACAAACGCTCAGAGTCCCCAAGCAGACTTTGGCATCGCATGGGAGAAGTTTTCTCGTTTTTTCGTTGCTGTCTACTCGTCCCAGCTTTTTCCTCTCACTTCTGAAAAGGGGAGAAGACAAGGAAGCTAAAAAAAAAAACTGCGTAAGACATAACAGAGAAGGAAGAGAATCATC
>NW_028234445.1:2898622-2899736 GCF_977035675.1 Penaeus japonicus | reverse complement strand
CTACCTCGTCTTTTCCGCATCACCAATTCTCAGACCTCGACAGAGTTTTTCAATTCTCGTGCTTTGGTGACTCATCTTTCTCAGATTTCAACATCTTACTCTGAATTTCCCTCTTGAAGTTCAAAACCTTCCTCCAGCCCCGACTTTTTAGGAACGGATTAGTTATCTTGATACGAGAAAGCAGCGCCAGATTGGATTTCGCATTTGCATTGACTCGAGATTAAGTTATTTCATATAGGATATGAAGTTGCTAGGTTATTGTCCGAATAATCGTGTTTGGTGTTTGGTTGAATGTTTGTGTTGATCGGTAATTTGTGCGTGTAAATAGATATGGATATTATATATATAAAGAAAACATACACTCACCAACACACAACACACGTTGTGTGTGGTGCATATAGATTTATGTGTGTGTGTGTGTAATTTTGTGTGTGTGTGTTTGTGTGCGTGCTAAAATAAGCAGTACCATGAAGAGATAAATCGTTGGGTTTGCCGTTACTTATTTGGACGAAATGACTGACCGTTGTGACTAAGTAACTGTCGTGTACCGGTTAGCGGAATTAATCTCTCTGCTTGAGGAAAAAGTCTTCAGTTAGGATCCCTTCTGTCTGTTTCCCGCTCTTTTTTCCACATTTCCCCTTGTTCTCCTCTTCATGTAAACTCTTTGTTTCCTGCCATATCTTTAACTGTCTGAGCACGGCATGGCTTTTCTTCCTGCCACTCCAGTTAAAATTGAAGTGAGGCATCCAAAGGCCTTCCACTCCGAGGACGAGTGACTAGGACTGACCACGCACAGAACGTCCCTTAACACCCGAGGCATCGATCCCACAACAATAGTCTGTGATTTTTCTTTACGGAGTCTGCACTAGAAGGAATAAAACAGCTACTGGACGCGCTCTCTCTCTCTCTGGTCATCTGATTTTCCTCTCTTCTGTTCGCTCTGACTCATTCGGCGAATGATTCCATGGCGAGTCAGATGACGTCATAGACAGATTGCAAAACCTTTTATACTTATCTGTATCTGGTGAGGAAAAATTAAGACTGGCTGACTGGCTTAGCATAAAGGATCACAGGGTATTGCTATGATGTGAGTAATTAAATTTTTAATTCGTTC
>NW_028234445.1:2876111-2893522 GCF_977035675.1 Penaeus japonicus | reverse complement strand
CCTGCTAACCTTTCATCCTCCTAACCTTTTCCCTTACTGCTTAACTTTAATCCTGGTAACCTTTCATCCTGCAACTTCATCCTCTAACCTTTCATCCTGACTAACCTTTCATCCTTCCTAACCTTTTCATCTTGCTAACCTCTTTCATCTGCTAACTTTCATCTGCTATACTTTCATCCTGATAACCTTTCATCTGGTAACTTTCTTCCTGCCTAACATTTCATCTGGTAACCTTTCATCCTGCTAACCTTTCATCTCTGCATCTTTCTTCGCCTGCTAACCTTTCATCATGCTAACCTTTCATCCCATGAAACTCTTTCATCCTAGGTAACCTTCATCCTAGCTATACCTTTCATCCTGCTAAACCTTTCATCCTGCTAACCTTTCATCCTGTAAACTTTGATCCAGCAAATTTTCATCCTGCAACCTTTCATCCTCTAACCTTTATCCTGCTAACCTTTCTCCTGCAAACCTTTCATCCTGCTAACTTTCATCCGTGCAGGCCTTTCATCCTGCACCCTTTCATCCTGCAACCTTTCATCCTGCTAACATTTAATCCTGCCAACCTTTCATCCTAGTAACCTTTCAATCTGCGCACTAACCTTTCCATCCTAGGTAACCTTTCATCATGCTGAACCTTTCATCCTGCTAACCTTTCATCCTGCTAACCTTTCATCTTGCTAACCTTTCATCCTGCTACCTTTTCATCCTGCTACCCTTTCATACCTGCATACCTTTCATCCTGCCTAACCTTTCCATCCTGCAAAACCTTTATCTCATAACCTTTTCATCCTGCTAACCTTTCATCAATCCCTGCAACCTTTCATCCTGCTAACCTTTCATCCCTGCTAACCTTTCATCCTGCTAACCTTTCAATATCCTGCTAAACTTTACATCCTGGTAACCTTTCATCCTGGCTAAACCTTTCATCCTGCTAACACCATTCATCCTGCCATCCTTTCATCCTCCATAACCTTTCATCCTGCTAATCCTTTCATCCTCCTAACCTTTCTACTGATCCTTTTCAATCCTGCAACCTTTCATCCTGTAAAACCTTTCCATCCGGTAACCTTTCATCCTGCTAACCTTTCATCCTGTCACACCTTTCATCCTCTAATACCTTTCAATCCTCCTACCTGTAATCCGGATAACTTTCATCCCTCTTAACCTTTCATCATGGTACCTTTCCTACCTGGCAACCTTTCATCCTGCTAATCCTTTCATCCCTGCGGAACCTTTTTCATCCTGCTAACCTTCACATCCTGAAACCTTTCATCCTGAAACCTTTCATCAAGCTGCTACCTTCTTGGACCTGCATCTTTCTCATCCTGCTAACCTTTCATCTGCCAACCTTTCAATTCCTCTACTTTATCCCTGCTAACCTTTCATCCTGGTAACCTTATATCCTGACAACTTTCATCCTTTTAACCTGTCATCTTTTAACCTTTCACTCTGTAACATTTCATTCTCCTAACCTTTAATCTGCATCCTTTACATCCTCCTAAATTTTCATCGGCATCCTTTCACATCCTCTGCTACCTTTCATTCCTGCTAACCTTTTCATCCTGTCACCTCTCATCCTGCTAACTTTCAATTCTGGTTAAAAACCTTTCCTGCTAACTTTTCATCCTGCAACCTTTCATCCTGCCCTAACCTTTTCATCCTGACCTAAACCTTTCATCCCTGGCAACCTTTCATCCTCGGCTAACCTTTCATCCTATCTAACTTCCATTCTGAAACCCCTTCATCCTGCTAACCTTTCCTCCTGCTAACCTTTCATCCGTGCCAACTTCATCCTGCAACCTTTCATCCTCCTAACCTTTCATTCTGAAACCTTTCATCCTGGTAACCTTTCATCCTGCAACCTTTCATCCTGCATCCTTTGATCCTGCAACTTTCATCCTGCTAACCTTTCATTCTGTAACCTTTCATCCTGCTAACCTTTCATCCTGGAACCTTTCATCCTGCAACCTTTCATCCTCCTAACCTTTCATCCTGCTAACCTTTCATCCTGGTAACCTTTCATTCTGCTAACCTTTCATTCTGCAACCTTTCTCTGCTTTACCTTTCATTCTGTAACCTTTCATCCCTTAATAACCTTTCAATCCTTCTAACCTTTCATCCTGGTAACCTTTCATCCTAGTAACCTTTCATCCTGGTAACCTTTCAGCTGAATCCTTTCATCCTAGTAACATTTTCATCCTGAAACGTTCATCCTGGTAGACCTTTCATCCTGAACCTTTTCATCCTGCCTCCTTTATCCTCCTACCTTTCATCCTGCATCCTTTATCTCTCCTAACATTTCAATCTGCATCCTTATCCTGTAATCCTTCATCTGGAAAACTTTCATCTCCTAACCTTCATCTGCTAACCTTTCATCCTGGTAGTACCTTTATCTGAAACCTTTCATCCTGCATCCTTTCATCCTCCTAACCTTTCATCCTGGTAACCTTTCATCCTGGTAACCTTTCATCCTGAAACCTTTCATCCTGAAACCTTTCATCCTGCATCCTTTCATCCTCCTAACCTTTCATCCTCCTAACCTTTCATCCTGCTAACCTTATCCTTCATCCTGCTAATTCCTTTCAATCCTGGTACCTTTCAATCCTGCAAACCTTTCATTCCTGCTTAAATCGCTTTTCATCCCTTGCTAAACCTTTTCATCCTGCTAACCTTTCATCCTGGTAACCTTTCATCCTGAAACCTTTCATCCTGCATCCTTTCATCCTCCTAACCTTTCATCCTGCATCCTTTCATCCTGCTAACCTTTCATCCTGCAACCTTTCATCCTCCTAACCTTTCATCCTGCTAACCTTTCATCCTGGTAACCTTTTATCCTGCAACCTTTCATCCTTTTAACCTTTCATCTTTTTAACCTTTCACTCTGCTAACCTTTCATCCTCCTAACCTTTCATCCTGCATCCTTTCATCCTCCTAACTTTTCATCCTGCATCCTTTCATCCTGCTAACCTCTCATCCTGCTAACCTTTCATCCTGCTAACCTCTCATCCTGCTAACCTTTCATCCTGCTAACCTTTCATCCTGCTAACCTTTCATCCTGCAACTTTCATCCTGCTAACCTTTCATCCTGCAAACCTTTCATCCTGCAACCTTTCATTCTGCAACCTTTCATCCTGCTAACCTTCCATTCTGAAACCTTTCATCCTGCTAACCTTTCATCCTGCTAACCTTTCATCGTGCAACCTTTCATCCTGCAACCTTTCATCCTCCTAACCTTTCATTCTGAAACCTTTCATCCTGGTAACCTTTCATCCTGCAACCTTTCATCCTGCATCCTTTGATCCTGCAACTTTCATCCTGCTAACCTTTCATTCTGTAACCTTTCATCCTGCTAACCTTTCATCCTGGAACCTTTTATCCTGCAACCTTTCATTATATTAACCTTTCATTCTGCAACCTTTCATCCTGCTAACCTTTCATTCTGCTAACCTTTCATTCTGCAACCTTTCATCCTGCTTACCTTTCATTCTGCTAACCTTTCATCCTGCTAACCTTTCATCCTGGTAACCTTTCATCCTGGTAACCTTTCATCCTGGTAACCTTTCATCCTGGTAACCTTTCATCCTGAAACCTTTCATCCTGGTAACCTTTCATCCTGAAACCTTTCATCCTGCATCCTTTCATCCTCCTAACCTTTCATCCTGCAACCTTTCATCCTCCTAACCTTTCATCCTGCAACCTTTCATCCTGAAACCTTTCATCCTGGTAACCTTTCATCCTGCAACCTTTCATCCTGGTAACTTTCATCCTGCAAACTTTCATCCTCCTATCTTTCATCCTGCTAACCTTTATCCTGCTTACCTTCATCTGGTAACCTTTCATCCTGGAAGACCTTTCATCCTGCATCCTTTAACTCCTCCTAACTATTTCAGCCTGTAAGATTTCATCCTGAAACCTGTCATCCTGGTAACCTTTTCATCCTGCACTTTCATCCTCCTAACCTTTCATCTGCTTATCTTTCATCTTGTAACCTTCATCTGAAACTTTTCATCCTGCAACATTTCATCTCCTAACCTTTCGCAGAAAAACCTTTCATCCTGCATCTTTCATCCTCCAAACTTTCATCCTGCATCCTTTCATACTAATAACCTTTCATCCTGCATCCTTTTCATCTGCTAACCTTTAATCCTGCAAACCTTTATCTCTACTAACCTTTCTTCTGGTAAACCTTCATCTGGTAACCTTCATCCTGCAACCTTTCATCCTCCTAACCTTTCAGCCTGCTAACCTTTCATCCTCCTAACCTTTCGCATCACTGATAACCTTCATTCCTCCTAACCTTTCATCTGCTAACCTTTCATCCTGGTAACTTTAATCTGAACCTTTCATTCCTCCAACCTTTCATCCTGTAACCTTCTTCTCCTTAACTTTCAATCCTGCTAACCTTTATCCTCCTAACCTTCTTCCGCTAACTTTCATCCTGGTAACCTTTCATCTGCTAACCTTTTAATACTGGAACCTTTCATCTGAAACTTTTCATCTGCATCCTTTCTTTCTCCTAACCTTTAGCCTGCATCCTTTCATCCTCCTAAACCTTTTCATCTGATTCCTTATCCTGCAACCTTTTTCATCCTGTAACCTTTCATCTGGTAACTTTCATATCGGGACCTTTCATCCTGCAACCTTTCAGCCTCCTAACCTTTCATCTCCTAACTTTCATCTGCTAACCTTTAATCCTCTTAACCTTTCATCCTGCTAACCTTTCATCCTGGTAACCTTTCATCCTGCAACCTTTCATCCTCCTAACCTTTCATCCTGCTAACCTTTCATCCTCCTAACCTTTCATCCTGCTAACCTTTCATCCTCCTAACCTTTCATCCTGCTAACCTTTCATCCTGCTAACCTTTCATCCTCCTAACCTTTCATCCTGCTAACCTTTCATCCTTGTAACCTTTCATCCTGAAACTTTTCATCCTGCAACCTTTCATCCTCCTAACCTTTCATCCTGAAACCTTTCATCCTGCATCCTTTCATCCTCCTAACCTTTCATCCTGCATCCTTTCATCCTCCTAACCTTTCATCCTGCATCCTTTCATCCTGCTAACCTTTCATCCTGCAACCTTTCATCCTCCTAACCTTTCATCGGCTAACTTTAGTTTCCTGGTAACCTTTCATCCTGCAACCTTTCATCCTCCGAAGCCTTTCATCCTAGCTAACCTTTTCATTACTCCTAACATTTCATCCTGGTAACCTGTCATCTGGCAACCTTTCATTCCACCTAACCTTTGCATCCTGCTAACCTTTCAATCTCCTAACTTTATCTGTTAACATTTCATCCTCCTAACCTTTCATCTGATCCTTTCATCCTCCTAACCTTTCATCCTGCATCCTTTCTCCGGCTAACTTTCATCCTGCAACCTTTCATCCTGACTAACCTTTCATCCTGCTAACCTTCATCCTGGATAAACTTTTTCATCCTGCTAACCTTTCATCCAGCAAACCTTTTCATCCGGCTAAACCTTTTCATCGCCTGCGTAACCTTCATCTTCCTGTAAACCCTTTCATCTGGCAAACCTTCATCCTGCACCTTTCATCCTCCTAGCAAATCCCTTTTCATCCTGCTAAAGCTTTCATCCTGCCAAAACCTTTCATCCTGGTAACCTTTAGTCCTGAACCTTGTCATCCTACCTAAACCTTTCATCCTGTAACCAACTTTTCATCCTGCTTGTAACCTTCATCCTGAAACTTTTCATTCCTGCAACCTTTCACCTGCTAACCCTTTCAACTGAAACCTTTCATCCTGCATCTTTCAAAATCCTACCTAACCTCGTTTCATCCTGCTATCATTTCATCTCCTAACCTTTCATCCTGATCCTTTCATCCTGCTTAACCTTTCATACTGCAAACCTTTATCTCCTACCTTCATCCTGGTAAACTGGCCTCTGGTAACTTTTCATCCTGCATCCTTTAGCTAACCTTTCATCCTGCTAACCTTTTCATCCCTCCTAAACTTTCATCCCTTGTAACCTTTTCATCCTGGTAAACCTTTCATCCTGCTAACCTTTCATCCTGCAACCTTTCATCCTGCAACCTTCATCCTGCCTAACCTTTCATCCTGCTAACCTTTCATATCGTGCCTATCCTTCATCCTGCTAACATTTTATCCTGCTAATCTTTCATTCTGCTAACCTTCATCCTGGCTAACCTTTCATCCTGCTAACCTTTCATCCTGGGTAACCTTTCATCTGCTAAAACCTTTCATCCTGGAAAACCTTCATCCTGCATCCTTTCATCCTCCTAACCTTTCATCCTGCATCCTTTCTCTCCTAACCTAATCCCTGCCTCCTATTCATCCTGCCAACCTTTCATCCTGCTAACCTTTCATCTGTATCCTTTCTCTGTAACCTTTTCAAGCCTGCTAACCTTTCAACCTCCAAACCTTTCATCCTGGTAAACCTTTCATCAGCCTAACTCTTCCATCATCTCTAACATTTAATCTGGTAACCTTTCATCCTGCAACCTTTCATCCTCCTAACCTTTCATCCTCCTAACCTTTCATCCTGCTAACCTTTCATCCTCTTAACCTTTCATCCTGCTAACCTTTCATCCTGGTAACCTTTCATCCTGCTACCTTTCATCTGGAGAATCTTTCATCTTGAAACTGTACATCTGATCCTTTCATCCTCCTAAACCTTTCATCCTGCCTGTCATCGTTCATCCTCTAACTTCTAATCCTCATCCCTTGCATCCTCCTAACTTTCATCCCACTGCATCCTGTTCATCCTGACTTACCCCTTTAATCCTTGCCAACACCTACTTCCATCTACCCTTATTTTCATCCTGGTAACCTTTCATCCTGGTAACCTTTCATCCTGCAACCTTTCATCCTCCTAACCTTTCATCCTGCTAACCTTTCATCCTGGTAACCTTTCATCCTGAAACCTTTCATCCTGCATCCTTTCATCCTCCTAACCTTTCATCCTGCATCCTTTCATCCTCCTAACCTTTCATCCTGCATCCTTTCATCCTGCAACCTTTCATCCTGCTAACCTTTCATCCTGGTAACCTTTCATCCTGCATCCTTTCATCCTCCTAACCTTTCATCCTGCATCCTTTCATCCTCCTAACCTTTCATCCTGCATCCTTTCATCCTGCTAACCTTTCATCCTGCAACCTTTCATCCTCCTAACCTTTCATCCTGCTAACCTTTCATCCTCCTAACCTTTCATCCTGCTAACCTTTCATCCTGCTAACCTTTCATCCTGCTAACCTTTCATCCTGCTAACCTTTCATCCTGCTAACCTTTCATCCTGAAACCTTTCATCCTCCTAACGTTTCATCTGCTAACCTAATCCTCTAACCTTTCATCCTGCTAACTTTCATCCTCCTAACCTTTCATAACGTTAAAATTAAAGAATGGTTAAAGTTAATTAATGAATACTGGATGATATGTAAAGGAAGAAGGCTTAATTTATGAAGAATTTAATTTGATGAAGGAGTTAATTTGATTAATATTTACTTGAGGAAAAGTAAATGTATTCATGATGTTAAGTTATTAATGAATATAAATGTATTAAGGAGTTAATGGATTAAGAGTGGTTAAGGTATGAAGAGTTAATTTATAATGGTTATAAGTATTCATGATTAAGGATTAAAAGTTAAGGGAAGAAGGAGTTAATTTCATAAAATATACTTGATTACGATAACGTTAATAATAATAAAATTTAATATAAGATTTTTAGAGACTTTGGTGTATCAAGCTCTTGCCATCATTCGAACGAGTTTCTTGAGGTTGAATCTGTTTTGTTGATTTATATATATATATTCACTGGTATATCGTTATACAAACAAAATCATTTTTTTTTTGTATACGTCTTGTAATGTTCGATTGCAAAAATAATGTGTAATAGTATGGAACAAATAAAGACAGAAAGAAGGAACGAGAGAAAGAGAAAGACAGAGACACAGAAAGAAAGAGAAAAGGAAAGAAAAGAGTGTTGACGAAGTAAACGAAGGAAGAGAACTTTTCCTTTAACCTGAATCGGTGTTGAGGGGATACTCTGGACCTAAAGTTTCTCCTGCGTCGACAGCTAAGTGAAGCCACTCACAAGTTTACACTGTACTCCACAAGTACCAACATGAAGTGCACAGGTAATCTGGCGTGTTCTCTTTATAAATATCTGATCTGTGTCTCCGCCCTGCTCCCCGAGCTCAGCGTACTCAGCCATGGGCGGGCGAGTGGGCTGCCCCTAAATTCGACCTCGCCTTCCACTCAGCCTTGCTACTCTCTTCTGGGACTGCGACAAAAATTGATACGAAATTAAGGAAAGAAGAAGAAGAAGAAGAAGAAGAAGAAGAAGAAGAAGAAAACACTGAAATAATAAGGTGGCGCCGTGTCCCTCGCCCCGCCCCCTGAGCAAGATAAGAGGCGAGTCGTTCAAGCGGTGGCCGACGAATTGGGGGGGGGGCCACGGGGGGGGTGTGCCGAAGGAAAAGGAGAGCAAGAAGTGGCCAAGATTCGCCCAATATGCGCCAGCTGTTGATTGAGCCACCGACAGCGATTCCAAGCAGTTCCTTTGGCACTCGCAAGCAGCAACGGCGAAGCGACAGCCACTGGCCTGAATCCAGCTATGGTGTAAGGGAGGAAGCCAGCGTCGGCGGAACACACCCGAGCTCATTCGGTATCACGATCCTTGTCTTCGGCCTCATTTTTCTCATTCTTGCTCTTGCCCTCATCACTGGTGTGTGTGCGTGTGACTCATATCTTCATTCGGTATCACGATCATTGTCTTCGGCCTCATTTTTCTCATTCTTGCTCTTGCCCTCATCACTGGTGTGTGTGCGTGTGAGCTCATTCGGTATCACGATCATTGTCTTCGGGCTCGTTTTTTTCTCTCTTTGCCTTGCCCTCATCACTGGTGTGTGTGCGTGTGAGCTCATTCGGTATCACGATCATTGTCTTCGGCCTCATTTTTCTCATTCTTGCTCTTGCCCTCATCACTGGTGTGTGTGCGTGTGAGCTCATTCGGTATCACGATCATTGTCTTCGGCCTCATTTTTCTCATTCTTGCTCTTGCCCTCATCACTGGTGTGTGTGCGTGTGAGCTCATTCGGTATCACGATCATTGTCTTCGGCCTCATTTTTCTCATTCTTGCTCTTGCCCTCATCACTGGTGTGTGTGCGTGTGAGCGTCCGTTGCATGAAGGCCACACACAAATAGACGGCACTTTAATCATCCTGCTTTAAGGATTTCAATAATAATTTCATAAGTACTTTGATAATTTTAATGATATAATAATTTTGATAAGTACTTTTATGATATAATAATTTTGATAAGTACTTTAATGATATAATAATTTTGATAAGTACTTTAATGATTTTAATAATAATTTAATAAGTACTTTGATAATTTTAATGATATAATAATTTTGATAAGTACTTTAATGATTTTAATAATCTAATAATCCTGCATGGGTACAAAGATACGAAGGTGCTTGGAGTTAGAGAAGGACATGCTGGGCCGCGGCTGTCATGGCATTGCAACAGATGATAAGCGTTCAAGTGGCGCTAGATAACAACTAACCCGCACCCTGCAGTGTGCCTCAGAGAGAGAGAGAGCGAGAGAGAGAGAGAGAGAGAAGGGATGAGAAATAAAGGGAAAGGAGAAATGAAAGGGAAAGAGAAAGGGGGCTGGAGTAGGAAAAGGAGAGACAGCGAGACTGAGAAAGAGAGAGAGAGACAATGTGGAAGTTAGGGAGATGGAAATGGAGAGAGAGAGGGAGAGTATAGGGTCACCCTATTTTAACTATAATTATTAGCAAGTCTCCCTACCCCCCTGATCGGACCCCTTTCTCTTTGGTTTGGAGAGGGAGTGCATGAGAGAGAAAAAGGATAAGCTGGTAAAGAGAGAGGGGGTAGGACGGAGAGGGAGTGAGAGACATGATAATTGCTGCTTTGCAATCCCGCTTCCGCCTATAGCCCGCACCTGGCTCCTTCCTGCAGCGGCATTTGTTAGTCTGTATGCCCTAAGGTGGGGAAAATTATCCGAGGTTGCCTGTGTCACCAAAATACACCATAGATATAAGAAAGGGTAAAGGAGGCAGACATGAGAGAGAGAAGGAAGACAAGACGCAACTCTGACATTCAGCCTCGCCGGCGGGAGGCAAGCGTAAGTCATCGGGCCATCCCAAGCAATTGGTGCAGTAGAGAAACGTCAGTGTTCTTCTCCCAGGGCTACAGGGAGAGAGAGAGAGGGGGGGGGAGACGGACAGACAAAGAGAGAGGTTAAGGTGAAGAGGGAGTGGATGAGGGAGAGAGAGAGAGAGAGAGACGGACAGATAAAGAGAGAGGTTAGGGTGAAGAGGGAGTGCATTAAAGAGAGAGAGAGACGGACAGACAAAGAGAGAGGTTAAGGTGAAGAGGGAGTGGATGAGGGAGACAGAGACGGACAGACAAAGAGAGAGGTTAGGGTGAAGAGGGAGTGTATGAGAGAGATAGAGAGAGACGAACAAACAAAGAGAGAGGTTAAGGTGAAGAGGGAGTGCATGAGAGAGAGAGACGGACAGACAAAGAGAGGTTAAGATGAAGAGGGAGTGCATGAGAGAGAGAGAGAGAGAGACGGACAGACAAAGAAAGAGGTTCGGGTGAAGAGGGAGTGCATGAGAGAGAGAGAGACGGACAGACAAAGAGAGAGGTTAGGGTAAAGAGGGAGTGCATGAGAGAAAGAGAGAGACGGACAGACAAAGAGAGAGGTTAGGGAGAAGAGGGAGTGCATGAGAGAGAGAGACGGACAGACAAAGAGAGGTTAAGATGAAGAGGGAGTGCATGAGAGAGAGAGACGAACAGACAAAGAGAGAGGTTAGGGTGAAGAGGGAGTGCATGAGAGAGAGAGAGACGGACAGACAAAGAGAGAGGTTAAGGTGAAGAGGGAATGCATGAGAGAGAGAGACGGACAGAGAAAGAGAGAGGTTAGAGTGAAGAGGGAGTGCATGAGAGAGAGAGATAGAGAGAAGTTAGGGTGAAGAGGGAGTGCATGACAGAGAGAGAGAGATGGACAGACAAAGAGAGGTTAAGATGAAGAGGGAGTGCATGAGAGAGAGAGAGAGAGAGAGGTTAGGGTGACAGAGGGGTGCATGCAGAGAGAGAGAGACGGACTCAAGACAAAGAGAGAGGTTAGGGTAAGAGAGTGCATGAGGAGAAGAGAGAGACGGACAGACAAAGAGAAGAGTTAGGGAAGAAGAGGGAGTGCGATGAGAGGAGAGAGACGGACAGACGAAGAGAGAGGCTTAAGATGTAAGAGCGGAGTGCATGAGAAGAGAGAGATAGAGAGAGTTAGAGATGGTTAAGAGTGAAGAGGGAGTGCATGACAGAGAGATAGAGAGATGGAGAGAGATCGGAGATGGACAACAATGAGAGGTTAATCTATGATGAAGAGGGAGTGCATGAGAGAGAAGAGAGAGAGAGAGACGGACAGGAGACAAGAAAAAGAACAGAGCGTTTTAGCGGTGACTCTGAGGATAATTATGTGCATGAGAGAAGAGAGATGATACGACCGAAAAGAACTAAAATGAGAGAGGTTAGTGAGAGGAGTGCATGAGAGAGATCGAGAGCTCATTACACTAAGGACAGGACAAGAGAGAGGTTAAGGAACGAGGAGAGGGGAATCGATCATGAGAAGAGAGAGACGACAGAGAAAGAGAGAGGTTAGAGTGATCAATACGGGAGTGCATGAGAGAGAGAGAAAGAGAAGCTTAGGTGTGCAAGAGGGAGTGCATGACAGAGAGAGAGAGATGGACAGACCAAATGTCACGAGAGATCAGTTAAGATTGAAGAGAGAGTGCATGAGAGAAGAGAGAGCTAGACGGACAGACAAAGAGAGAGGTTAGTGTGAAGAGGGAGTGTATGAGAGAGAGAGAGAGACGGACAGACAAAGAGAGAGGCTAGGGTGAAGAGGGAGTGCATTAAAGAGAGAGAGACGGACAGAGAAAGAGAAAGGTTAAGGTGACAGAAATTGCATAGAGAGACGGACAGAGAAAGAGAGAGGTTAAGGTGAAGAGGGAGTGCATAAGAGAGAGAGAGAGATGGACAGACGAAGAGAGAGGTTAGGGTGAAGAGGGAATGCATGAGAGAGAGAGACGGACAGACAAAGAGAGGTTAAGATGAAGAGGGAGTGCATGAGAGAGAGAGACGGACAGACAAAGAAAGGTTAAGGTGAAGAGGGAGTGCATGAGAGAGAGAGAGAGATGGACAGACAAAGAGAGAGGTTACAATGACGTGAAGAGGAGTGCTTGAGAGAGAGAGAGGTGAGAGGAGAGTGCATCAGACGGACAGACAAAGAGAGAGGTAGGGTGAAGAGGGAGTGCATGAGAGAGAGAGAGACTGGACAGACAAAGAAGATGGTTAAGATGAAGAGGAGTAGCATGAGAGAGAGAGAGACGAGACAGACAAAGAGAGAGGTTAGGGTGAAGAGGGAGAGCATTAAAGAGAGAGAGAGACGGACAGACAAAGAGAGAGGTTAGGGTGAAAAGGGAGTGCATGAGAGAGAGAGACGGACAGACAAAGAGAGGGTAAGATGAAGAGGGAGTGCATGAGAGAGAGAGAGACGGACAGACAAAGAGAGAGGTTAGGGTGAAGAGGGAGTGCATGAGAGAGAGAGACGGACAGACAAAGAGAGAGGTTAGGGTGAAGAGGGAGTGCATGAGAGAGAGAGAGACGGACAATCAAAGAGAGAGGTTAGGGTGAAGAGGGAGTGCATGAGAGAGAGAGAGAGACAGACAGACAAAGAGAGAGGTTAGGGTGAAGAGGGAGTGCATGAGAGAGAGAGAGAGAGACAGACAGACAAAGAGAGAGGTTAGGGTGAAGAGTGAGTGCATTAAAGAGAGAGAGAGACGGACAGACAAAGAGAGAGGTTAGGGTGAAGAGGGAATGCATGAAAGAGTGAGAGACGGTCAGACAAAGAGAGAGGTTAGGGTGAAGAGGGAGTGCATTAAAGAGAGAGAGAGACGGACAGACAAAGAGAGAGGTTAGGGTGAAGAGGGAATGCATGAAAGAGTGAGAGACGGTCAGACAAAGAGAGAGGTTAGGGTGAAGAGGGAGTGCATGTGGGAGAGAGAGAGAGACGGACAGACAAAGAGAGAGGTTAAGATGAAGAGGGAGTGCATGAGGGAGAGAGAGAGAGAGACAAAGAGAGAGGTTAGGGTGAAGAGAGAGTGCATGAGGGAGAGAATGACGGACAGACAAAGAGAGAGGTTAGGGTAAAGAGGGAGTGCATGAGAGAGAGAGAGACGGACAGACACAGAGAGAGGTTAAGGGGAAGAGGGAGTGCATGAGAGAGAGAGAGACGGACAGACAAAGAGAGAAGTTAGGGTGAAGAGGGAGTGCATGAGAGAGAGAGAAAGATGGACAGACAAAGAGAGAGGTTAAGGGGAAGAGGGAATCCATGAGAGAGAGAGACGGATAGAGAAAGAGAGAGGTTAGGGTGAAGAGGGAGTGCATGAGAGAGAGAGAGAGAGAACGGACAGACAAAGAAAGGTTAAGGTGAAGAGGGAGTGCATGAGAGAGAGAGAGATGGACAGACAAAGAGAGAGGTTAAGGTGAAGAGGGAGTGCATGAGAGAGAGAGAGAGAGACGGACAGACAAAGAGAGAGGTTAGGGTGAAGAGGGAGTGCATGAGAGAGAGAGAGAGACGGACAGACAAAGAGAGAGGTTAGGGTGAAGAGGGAGTGCATGAGAGAGAGAGAGAGACGGACAGACAAAGAGAGGTTAAGATGAAGAGGGAGTGCATGAGAGAGAGAGAGACGGACAGACAAAGAGAGAGGTTAGGGTGAAGAGGGAGAGCATTAAAGAGAGAGAGAGATGGACAAACAAAGAGAGAGGTTAGGGTGAAGAGGGAGTGCATGAGAGAGAGAGAGAGACGGACAGACAAAGAGAGGTTAAGATGAAGAGGGAGTGCATGAGAGACAGAGAGACGGTCAGACAAAGAGAGAGGTTAGGGTGAAGAGGGAGTGCATTAAAGAGAGAGAGAGACGGACAGACAAAGAGAGAGGTTAGGGTGAAGAGGGAGTGCATGAGAGAGAGAGAGAGAGAGAGAGAGAGACGGACAGACAAAGAGAGAGGTTAGGGTGAAGAGGGAGTGCATTAAAGAGAGAGAGAGACGGACAGACAAAGAGAGAGGTTAGGGTGAAGAGGGAGTGCATTAAAGAGAGAGAGAGAGAGACGGACAGACAAAGAGAGGTTAGGGTGAATGAGTGCATGAGAGAGAGAGAGAGAGAGGTTAGGGTGAAGAGGGAGTGCATGAGGGAGAGAGAGAGAGAGAGAGAGAGAGACGGACATTCAAAGAGAGAGGTTAGGGCGATGAGGGAGTGTATGAGATAGAGAGAGAGACGGACAGACAAAGACAGAGGTTAGGGTGAAGAGGAAGTGTATGGGAGAGAGAATAGGGTGTGAAAGAAAGTGAGACAGACAAAGAGAGAGGTTAGGGTGAAGAGGGAGTGCATTAAAGAGAGAGAGAGACGGACAGACAAAGAGAGAGGTTAGGGTGAAGAGGGAGTGCATGAGAGAGAGAGAGAGACGGACAGACAAAAAGAGGTTAGGGTGAAGAGGGAGTGCATGAGAGAGAGAGAGAGAGAAAGACGGACAGACAAAGAGAGAGGTTAGGGTGAAGAGGGAGTGCATGAGAGAGAGAGAGAGACGGACAGACAAAGAGAGAGGTTAGGGTATAGAGGGAGTGCATTAAAGAGAGAGAGAGAGACGGACAGACAAAGAGAGAGGTTAGGGTGAAGAGGGAGTGCATTAAAGAGGGAGAGAGAGACGGACAGACAAAGAGAGGTTAGGGTGAAGGAGTGCATGAGAGAGAGAGAGAGAGGTTAGGGTGAAGAGGGAGTGTATGGGAGAGAGAATAGGGTGTGAGAGAAAGTGAGACACACAGATAGAGAAAGAGATGGTAGAGTGGTAAGGAAGTGAGTGAGTGAGAGGGAATGAGGGAGAGAGAGAGTCGGCTGTGAGCGAGTGAGATAGAAAGAGTAGAGAGGGAGAGAGTAACAAAGAGAAAGTGAGTTTTGGATAGGGAGATATCTAGAGAGAACAAGATAGAGGGAAAGAAACAGGCAGACAGAGAAAGATAGAGAGAGGGTAGGGTGGAGAGTGATTAGATAGACAAATAAAAAAAAATGATAGAGTGAAGAGGGAGAGAGAGAGAGTCAGACAAAGAAAGTGAGGGAGAAAGTCAGACAAAGAAAGAGACATAGAGAGAGCCAGATAGAGGAAGAGGGATAGAGAGAGAGTCAGACAGAAAAAGAGGGAGAGAGGGCAAGGTGGAGAGGGAGTATTGTGGGCATTCTCGAGGCGCCTCACCCGGGTAGGGAGATAAACATGTCTCAGGTGCTGGGGCATTGCTTGAGTGGGTCGGTCGTGGCTGCCAAGGCCAAGGATTAGCGGCATCAGCGTGGAGGAAGGCAGAGAAACTCAACCGGAATCTCGGTCTTGGGCGCAACGCACATTTATGGCAACTAAATATATGGCAAAGTATACACACAATAGTCACTCAAAGATCTGATGTGCCTGATTGTATTCTATATCTATTAGGTATGTTTATTTATTATAAACATAGCTGATTGTATCTTTCTCACTATGTATATATCTGTCTATATGTGTCTCTCATTATGTATATATATACACAATATGCTTACACTCTAATGTGAATATATATTATATATATATATATATATATATATATATATATATATATATATATAATATATATATATATATATAATATATATATATATATATATATATATATCTATATATATATATATATATATATATATATATATATATATTTATATGTGTGTGTGTGTGTGTGTCGTGTGTGTGTATATATATATATATATACATACATGCACAATTTGTATATGTAAATACATACATGCATATATATATACATATATATAGATAATATATATATTATATATATATATATATTATACCACATCACTACACACCCTCACATCACATCAACACAACACACACAGATATAATATATTAATATATATATCAATTATATATATATATATATATATATGCATATATACGTACATATACAATTGTATATATATATTAATATATTATATAGTAGTTATATATATATATATAATACAGATTATAATATATATATTATATTATTATATAATATATATTTTCTATAAAATTTATATAGTAATTAATATATATATATGCATATATACGTACATATACAATTGTATAGTGTACTATATTATTAATACTATATATATGATAATTAATATATATATAAATTATAATATATATATAAATATATAACTATCTAATATAGATTATAAAATCTATATATTAAAACAGACTTATAGAGACAGAACACTCAAAATAGAAATATGCATAGAAAAATTCAAAAGCACACATGAACGCACAGAAAACAAAACACACAAACGCGCAGAAACAAATACAGACACAGATACTCATATACTTACAACCGCAATCACAGACTTACCCACACAAATTATAGCACATGCACTACCTTCTCACAATTATAACACACACACAAGATGCACACAACATGCACACGACACATGGACAGTAGAATGGCCAACACACGTAGCAGTTCCTATGAGACTTTTTTCACTGGCCACACATTATTAACACACACTCACATACATACCCAAACACATTAATATATATGCAATAATATCAGACAGACAAAAAAAGCATACCCATATGTAGACTGACATACACATACATGGAGATGCACACACACAATACACACACACAAAGTAGGAAGCAGACAAGGCAACAATCTGTCATACATACTCAAATACATACTGTTCATAATACTCACATTTCATACCCAAACACCCTAAAACGTATATGCAAAAACAGACGTATGTAAGACTTACACTACACATACCTCGGAGATGCCACCACCACACACACCACAACAGTAGGAGCGCGCAGACAGGCTAAAATAATCTTCTGTCTGCGGTAGCAGTAAGCTAGGGGTGCCACATCGGCAGTCGCCGGCCAGCATCATGAGACCAAGCGTTTTCGTGGGTTCGCAGCGAACAATTAAACTATCACCGCGACTAATAATACGGAAGATGGATAAATAAAGAATGAGGTAATAACAAGGATGCATTTCTTGAGTGATTGAAATGATACCATGAAGCCTGTCGTATATTTAATCTCCTTTCCCTCCCTATCTCTCTCTGTCTCTTTCTCTCTCTCTGTCTCTCTCTCTCCCTATCCATCCATCCATCCGTCTGGCTGCATTCGTCAGCGTGACTTTCACTTTTCTGTTATCGCAGATTACGGCCCACCATCTCTGCTGGGGGAAGACACGTTGCCAGAAATGTGACTCCATGAAGTGGCGGAGGAGAAGCATGAGGCAGGAGAGAGAGAGAAAGAGATAAAGAGAGAG
>NW_028234445.1:2865578-2868078 GCF_977035675.1 Penaeus japonicus | reverse complement strand
TGTGCATGTTTGATTGTGTTTGTATTTATTTGTTCTTGTGTGTGAATGTGTGTATGTGCTTGTGCGTATGTATGTGCGTGAGTGTTTCAGTGCGATTGCATGTGTATGCATGTCTGTGAGTGTGTGTATTTGTGTGATTGTGTGTGCATATGTGAATGTTTGTCTGTACGTATATGTGTTTGAGTGTGTGTGTGAGCATGTGAGTGTGTTTGACTATGTGTGTGAGTGTGTATGTGTGCGAATGTGTTTTTTCCGTTTATATATGTGTGTGTCTGTGTGTGTGATTGTGTGTATGAAGAGTGCTTTGTGTGTGTGTGTGAGTGTGTATTTAAATGTCTGTGTGTGCGTGTGTAAATGTGTGTGTGTTCACAAGTGTGGTTGTGCGTGTATATGCGTGTGTGTGAGTGTACGCGGATGTGTGTGTGCATGTGCCTGTGAGTGTGTGTGGTTGATGACTATGTGTATGTAAATGTCAGTGTGTGTTCACAAGTGTGAGTTTGAGTGTGTGTGCTTGTGCTTGTGCTTGTAACTCTCGAACCAGTGAAGTACAAACATTACCATGTACAAGATCTTTGCCAATTACATAATCTAACCTGCCACCTGTCAAATGAGTCTGTTTATCTGTGTCATATACAGTCATCGATCTTCTATTGACGAAATGTTTAAATTCCTCCCCATTGCTGTTACTCTGGTGATCACCAAATTGTGTGTGTCTAGCATTGAAATCTCCCATACATAATGTTCCTTGATTATGGAAATTGGGTAGAGAACTAGTCAGAAACTTTGAGCTCCTGGCATACACATTATATAATGAGAAGAACCCAGAGGCAGTCTTAATTCTTAAATGATGGAACTGCACGTCGGTGTTCCCGGACTGTTTTACTAGTTCATGTGGTAGTGTTAGCTTTACATAAGTCAACAAACCCGTCATGGCTGTATTTACATATGAGCAATACCCTTTGAGTTTAGGCGCTATTTTCATGTTAGTAGCAGCTGCAAACGCTTCTTGTACGCAGACTACATCGACATTGTTTTTACGAATATAAAACTCTAGGTCATTAAGCCTAGGCTTAATACTACGCATATTCCATGATATGAATTTGATTGTGCGTTTATCCATAAATGAAGAGTTTTTTATTTGATAGTCTATACTTCATTCTGTAATATCCTCTGATGGTAACGCATTTTACTTTACAGAAAGCACACATATACATTGCTGTATAACCATACTTCTCCTCACATAGGACAGACCTTAATTTAAAAGTAAACTTAACCATTTAAACTATTAATTCTTAGCTTTTTTCTGCTTCGTAGCTCAATCCCTTCAATTGATGTGTTGAGGACATTCGGGGGACCGGAAGCCTTATCAGGGTCCGTGTCACGTAGTTCCTGACACTGTCTTCCCTCAGTATCAGCACGGGCTCCCTCACACTAACCACTATTAATGGAGGAATTGGTATCATGACACCGTGTGTCATCGCGGGATTCTTTATCACTGATGGCAGTACTGGCTTCTCGACAGTGGCAGTCCTTTTTCATTTTTTTCTATATCTCGCTTCAGTGTCTCTACTTCACCAATCAAAATTAAGTTTTCTTCTTTGAGTGCTTGAAATGATTCCACTGGTTGTTCTGCCCTGATATTTCCTTTCGTGGGTGTTGTGACGTCACCACTGACGTCACAGTCCACGCGCGGCCTAGCGGGGGATTCCCCGGTGCGGCCTGCGGTCAACCATGTGTGAGGGTGAGGTGCCAGGGGAGGGGAGGGGGCTGGCGCCAGGGGAGGGGATAGGGATGTGTAGTGGCACAAGGCGATGCCACGTCCCATGCCTCCTAATGCCACGTCGCATGAGTCCGTACGAGCCCTGGACAGTTGTTACCTCCCCTCCTAAACGACCCTAACGATTGTCGCCACCTCAACCTCGGCGATGAGGTACGGGGGGTTCCTGACGCTCGCTCTCTCTAGGTAGCCACGGTACACAACACACTTCCTGTGGTAGACGCCGGTTGCAGCCTGAGCTTGGGGGCCGCCGTGTGTTGATGATTTTTG
The DNA here is from genome assembly GCF_977035675.1 of Penaeus japonicus. Classification (NCBI taxonomy): domain Eukaryota; kingdom Metazoa; phylum Arthropoda; class Malacostraca; order Decapoda; family Penaeidae; genus Penaeus; species Penaeus japonicus. The sequence continues at coordinate 2,866,031 of NW_028234445.1, read as the reverse complement.
GGACACGTCGCCATGTATCCCGCCTGATGTGTGCCGTATGGTGGAGCCTGACGCCTCTCCTCCACAAGGTTATGTACCTACCCTTTTCGTGCCTCGTAAAACCTCGGCGTTTTGTGCTCCCGCGGTAAGCATAGCAACACTTCGTACGTGTATAGTGCTCGTGTATCGTCCCGTATATTGTCCTAAGTATAGTGTTTCATGTGTTTTTCCGTGTTTCGTTTCATGTTTAATGTAATTTGTATTGTTTTACGTTCAATGTAATTTGTGTTTTATGTTTAACGTAATTCGCGTTTTGTTTTGTTTCGTTTATGTAGTTTAGTTGTTTCGTGTTTTGTTTGTTTAATGTAATTTGAGTTCTGTTCTGTTTTACGTAGTTTTAGTTTTGTTACGTGTTTAATTGTATTTATTGTTTTAGTTAATGAATTAATTAATGAAGGCGTGTTTCTTTTAAAC
>NW_028234445.1:2834829-2842329 GCF_977035675.1 Penaeus japonicus | reverse complement strand
TTCACCTTCTCATTGTCATTCTCACTCACATTCACCTTCTCATTGTCATTCTCACTCACATTTACCTTCTCACTGTCATTCTCACTCACATTCACCTTCTCATTGTCATTCTCACTCACATTCACCTTCTCATTGTCACTCTCACTCACATTCACCTTCTCATTGTTATTCTCACTCACTCACATTCACCTTCTCATTGTCATTCTCATTCACCTTCTCATTGTCATTTTCACTCACATTCACCTTCTCATTGACATTCTCACTCACATTCTCATTGTCATTCTCACTCACATTAACCTTCTCATTGTCATTTAAACTCACATTCACTTTCTCATTGTCATTCTCACTCACATTCACCTTCTCATTGTCATTTTCACTCACGTTCACCTTATCATTGTCATTCTCACTCATATTCACCTTGTCATTCTCACTCTCACTCACATTCTTCTTCTCATTGTCATTCTCACTCACATTTACCTTCTCCTTGTCATTCTCATTCACATTCACCTTCTTATTGTCATTCTCACTCACATTCACCTCCTTGTCATTCTCACCCACATTCACCTTCTCATTGTCATTCTCATTCACATTCACCTTCTTGTCATTCTAACTCACATTCAGCTTCTCACTGTCATTCTCATTCACATTCTTATTGCCATTCTCACTCACATTCACCCACTCATTGTCAATCTCACTCACATTCACCTTCTTTTCTTTCTCACTCACATTCACCTGATCATTGTCATTTTCACTGACTTTCACCTTCTGATTGTCATTCTCACTCACATTCACCTTCTCACTGTCATCCTCACTCACATTTAACTTCTCATTGTCATTCTCACTCGGATTCACCTTCTTACTGTCATTCTCACTCACATTCACCTTCGCATTGTCATTCTCACTCGGATTCACCTTCTTACTGTCATTCTCACTCACATTTACCTTCGCATTGTCATTCTCACTTCCCTTCTCACGTTCATTACTCACAAACAGACGTCTAACACAAGCATCTTCCTCCCTCAGGTTGGACTCCCTTACATTGTGCTTCCCAGTTCGGCCATCATGCTGTTGCAAAGACGCTCCTCGAGAAGGGCGGAAAAGTGAACGACAAGAATCCATTTGGTAAGGCGATTGGAAAGCGAGTGACTTCTTAAAGGCGCCAGAAGAATTTTGCTTTTGTGTCTTTTCTCTTCTTTGTCTGTATGGAATTTATAACAATTATTGTTATAATTTAATAAGGGAATCTTTTTCATCTTTTATCATTAATTTTATTGATATTTATTTCTTTATTCTATGAATTTTTCAATAAAATATTTTCATAGATTATTTTATAACTAAGAAAAAAATAGATTTTTCTATATTTCTTTATATTATAAATGTTATAATGATTAGTTATGATAATTATGATAATAATAAGTATGATCATCTTAATTATTACTGACATTGTCATTATTATTTTCCTGATTATCTAAAAGAAATATGATCATCCTCATCATCAATCATAATCATCATCAATGGTCTTATTCATATTCTTATTATTATTTCATTACTATAACTATCATTGTTACTCCCATTTCTACTAAATTATCAATTGTTATCATCCTTCTTCTTCTCATTATTGTTATTTTGATGGTGATCCTGTTCTTGTTCTCCTACATGCTTTTGTTGGTGGTGTTGTTGCGAGGTCTTTGTCAGTGATGACAAAGATAATGATGATAATGGAGAAAGTAATGGCAACAAAAGCAATAACAATAGTGATGATAATGAAAAGTTTCATAATGTAATGGTGGTAATGATAACAATATTAATGATAAAGTAATCATCACTGATAATGTTGATGATAACACTTTCATGATGATAATAGAACTAATGATAATGGTAATGACATATTTATGATAACAATGATAATAATAATGGTGATGATGAATAATGATAGTAATAAATTTAGAAATATAAGTTTAGTTAAGTCCCCCCGAACGGCGGGTCCGTTTTCTTTGACACACGTAATGTCTCCCATGTTCCACCAATATTTGAAGTTTTTTATTTTACGCTTATTTACTACAAAAAAGACATGTTTTGTTTATGTTACACCATTTATCAGGTGTTTGTTTTTCCATTATGAAGACTATATATTTTAACTGCATTGAAACAGAAGTGTAAATCGTTTTATATCAATATGATTTTCTGAAGAAATTAGCAGACGCTCAACACCACCACGTGTTTCAATGGCTAAAGAACATCTTTATTTACTGCACGAATGTGGCAAGAAAACCCCACATGTATAATTTATACATGTACTCTATATTTCTGTATAATTCTCTATATTATATATATTGTATATATATAAAAAATATATATTACTGATAAATAATTATCAAACATTCATTTTCATTATAATATTCTTTCTCATTATCATACATATATATTTTTTTCTTTTCCTTCTTGTTTCTATACCTTTTCATAATTCTTATTTTCCTTAACATTCTAAGAATTTGCAATTTTATTAATATTCAAAATATCCATACTATTCCTAGCCCTTACCCTTATCACCCTAATCATCTCTATTAATCTCATTCCTAAAACTAGTCTCATTCTCCCTCACATTCACCTTCTCACTGTCATTCTCACTCACATTCACCTTCGCATTGTCATCCTCACTTCCCTTCTCACGCTCATTACTCACAAACAGACGTCTAACACAAGCATCTTCCTCCCTCAGGTTGGACTCCCTTACACTTTGCTTCCTGGAACGGCCATCATGCTGTTGCAGAGACGCTCCTCGAGAAGGGCGGAGAAGTGAACGCCAAGGATAAGGATGGTAAGGCGATTGGAAAGCGAGTGACTTCTTAAAGGCACCAGAAGAATTTTGCTTTTGTTTCTTTTCTCTTCTTTGTCTTTATGGAAATATATAACAATTATTGTTATGATATAATTTTATTAATTCATTTTTTATATTTATTTCTTTATTCAAGGTTTTTTTTCAATAAAACATTTTTATGAATTATTCTATTAAATGAAAACAAATGATTTTTTCTATATTTCTTTATACTATAAGTATTATATATAGAAGGATTAGTTCTAACAGTTATGATAATCATGATAATCATAATCATATTTGAAATATTATTGATATAATGATATTATTAATTAATTAATTATTAATTATTAATGCTATAATGATAATAATGATGGTGATTGGAAGGTGAATAATGATAGTAATAACAGTAATGATGCAAATAATATTTATTGGTTATGATGATTATTCTTTTTATAATGAATATTTTAAATATTGATTATAAATGATTATAAATTTATTATGAATTCTAATTCTTATTAATGATGATTTTTTTTAGTGATAATTATTATTTTTATGTTATCATTTTTAGAAAATATCATCATTAATATTTTCATTATCATTATTATCATTATCATTATTAATATTATATTATTAATATTATGTTATTGTCATTATCTTTACTAATATTTCTATCATTATGATTGATATCTTTTAAATTATTTTATTATCATTGTTATCATCATAGCTATCATGATTACTGTTGTTATTACAATGGTCTTTGTAGTTGTAAAAATAATAAAGAAAGGAAATACAATAATAATGATAGTAATATTTTTAAAAAATTATATTGTAGATAAATAATTATTAAACATTCATTTTCACTAAGATATTCCTTCTCATTATCATACACATATTTTTCTTTTCCTTCACATTTCATGCCTTTTCCCTAATTGTTATTTTCATTAACATTCCTCTCATTTGCAATTCTATTAATATTCAAAATATTCATACTATTCCTTGCCCTTATCCTTATCACCTTAATCATCTCTATTAATCTCATTCCTAAAACTAGCCTCATACTCACTCACATTCTCACTTGCATTCACCTTCACATTGTCATTCACCTTCTCATTATCATTCTAACTCATTCACCTTCTCATTGTCATTATTACTCATTCACCTTCTCATTGTCATTCTCACTCACATTCACCTTCTCATTGTCAATCTCACTAACATTCACCTTCTCATTGTCAATCTCACTCACATTCACCTTCTCATTGTCATTCTCACTAACATTCACCTTCTCATTGTCAATCTCACTCACATTCACATTCTCATGTCATTATTACTCGCATTCACCTTCTCATTGTCATTCTCACTCACATTCACCTTCTCATTGTCATTCTCACTAACATTCACCTTCTCATTATCAATCTCACACACATTCACCTTCTCATGTCATTATTACTCGCATTCACTTTTTCATTGTCATTCTCACTCACATTTAATATCTCATTATCATTCTCACTCACATGCATATAAGTGTTGTCATACTCATTCACATTCACCTTAGCATTGTCATTCTTAGTCACATTCACCTTCTCATTGTCATTCTCACTCACATTCACCTCATCATTGTCATTCTAACTCATTTAACTTCTCATTATCATTTTCACTTACATTCATCTTCTCATTTTCATTCTCACTCACATTCACCAAATTGTCATTCCAACTCATTTACCTTCTCATTGTCATTCTCACTCACATTCACCTTCTCATTGTCATTCTCACTCACATTCACCTTCTCATTGTCATTCTTACTCACATTCACCTTCTCATTGTCATTCTTACTCACATTCACCTTCTCATTGCCATTCTCACTCACATTCACCTTCTCATTGTCATTCTCACTCACATTCACCTTCCTATTATCATTCTCACTGACATTCACCTTCTCATTGTCATTTTCACTCACATTCACCTTCTCATTTCCATTCTAACTCTCATTCACCTTCTCACTTTCATTTTCATTCACATTCACCTCCTCATTGTCCTTCTCACTCACATTCTCTTTCTCATTGTCATTCTCACTCACATTCACCTCACTGTCATTCTCACTCACATTCACCTTTTAATTGTCATTCACACTCACATTCACATTCTCATTTTCATTCTCACTCATATTCACCTTCTTATTGTCATTCTCACTCACATTCACCTTCTCATTGTCATTCTCACTCACATTCACCTTCTCATTGTCATTCTCACTCGCCTTCACCTTCTCATTGTCATTCTCACTTACATTCACCTTCTCACTGTCATTCTCACTCTCATTCACCTTCGCATTGTCATCCTCACTTCCCTTCTCACACTCATTACTCACAAACAGACGTCTAACAGAAGCATCTTCCTCCCTCAGGTTTGACTCCCTTACACCTTGCTTCCTTGAACGGCCATCATGCTGTTGCTGAGACGCTCCTCGAGAAGGGCGGAGAAGTGAACGCCAAGGATGAGAATGGTAAGGCGATTGGAAAGCGAGTGACTCCTTAAAGGCGCCAGAAGAATTTTGCTTTTGTTTCTTTTCTCTTCTTTGTCTTCATGGAATTGATAACAATTATTGTTATAATTTAATAAGGGAATCTTTTTCATCTTTTATCATTAATTTTATTGATATTTATTTCTTTATTCTATGAATTTTTCAATAAAATATTTTCATAGAATATTCTATAAAATAGAAATAAATAGATTTCTCTATATTTCTTTATACTATAAATGTTATAATAATTAGTTATAACAATTATGATAATAATAAGTATGATAATCTTAATTATTATTGACATTATCATTATTATTTTCCTGTTTATCTAAAAGAAATATGATCATCCTCTTCATCAATCATAATCATCATCAATTGTGCTATTCATATTAGCATTATTATTTCATGAAGATTACTATTATTATTACTACTATTTCTATTAAATTATCAATTGTTATCATCCTTCTTCTCATTATTGTTATTTTGATGGTGATCCTGTTCTTGTTCTCCTACATGCTTTTGTTGGTGGTGTTGTTGCGAGGTCTTTGTCAGTGATGACAAAGACAATGATGATAATGGAGAAAGTAATGGCAACAAAAGCAACAACAATAATGACGATAATGAAAAGTTTCATAATGTTGATGGTGGTAATGATAACAATATTAATGATAAAGTAATCATCACTGATAATGTTGATGATAACACTTTCATGATGATAATAGATCTAATGATAATGGTAATTACATATTTATGATAACAATGATAACAATAATGGTGATGATGAATAATGATAGTAATAAATTTAGAAATATAAAACTTTAGTTAAGTCCCCCCGAACGGCGGGTCCGTTTTCTTTGACATACGTAATGTCTCCCATGTTCCACCAATATTTGATGTTTTTTTATTTTACGCTTATTTACTACAAGAAAGACATGTTTTGTATATGTTACACCATTTATCAGGTGTATGTTTTTCCATTATGAAGACTATATATTTTAACTGCATTGAAACAGAAGTGTAAATCATTTTATATCAATATGAGTTTCTGAATAAATTAGCAGACGCTCAACAACACCACGTGTTTCAATGGCTAAAGAACATCTTTATTTACTGCACGAATGTGGCAAGAAAACCCCATATGTATAATTCTCCTACTCTTTGTCACTCTATATTTCTGTATAATTCTCTATATTATATATATTATATATATATAAAATATATATATTACTGATAAATAATTATCATACATTCATTTTCATTATAATATTCTTTCTGATTATCATACATATATATTTTTTTCTTTTCCTTCTTGTTTCTATACTTTTTCATAATTCTTATTTTCATTAACATTCTAAGTATTTGTAATTTTATTAATATTCAAAATATCCATACTATTCCTAGCCCTTACCCTTATCACCCTAATCATCTCTATTAATCTCATTCCTAAAACTAGTCTCATTCTCCCTCACATTCACCTTCTCATTGTCATCCTCACTTCCCTTCTCACGTTCATTACTCACAAACAGACGTCTAACAGAAGCATCTTCCTCCCTCAGGTTTGACTCCCTTACACCTTGCTTCCGTGAACGGCCACAATGCTGTTGCAGAGACGCTCCTCGAGAAGGGCGGAGAAGTGAACGCCAAGGATAAGGATGGTAAGGCGATTGGAAAGCGAGTGACTTCTTAAAGGCACCAGAAGAATTTTGCTTTTGTTTCTTTTATCATCTTTATCTCTGTGGAAATTTATAATAATTATTATTTAGATCTAATAAGGATACATCTATCATCAGGTTTTCTTATTTCTTCATCATTCAATATTCTTTTTTATTTATCCAATCCTTATGTTTTAGTTGTTAATTTGAGTTATTTGTAAATGTTATATATTCATTATCATTTGTCGTATGTATTTCAAGGTTATGATTATTATTATCATACAAATATTCATTATTATTATACATTCATATCTTATCATTTATTACAATTACATTTGTGTTATTATTATTATTTCAAGAATTTTCTTTTCGTAATTGTCATTTTTCATCATTCATCTTTTGTCTTCCTCTTTTACTCTTTTCATTATTGATATAATTTTTATTTTTACTTCAATTTTTCTTAAATATGATTTTATACATATCATTGCTATGATTATTATTATTATTGTTATAGT
>NW_028234445.1:2809662-2822162 GCF_977035675.1 Penaeus japonicus | reverse complement strand
TGGCCAGAGGACTGAGAGGCCAGAGGACTGTGAAACCAGAGGACTGCGAGGCCAGAGGACTGTGAGGCCAGAGGACTGTGAGGCCAGAGGACTGCGAGGCCAGAGGACTGTGAAACCAGAGGACTGCGAGGCCAGAGGACTGTGAGGCCAGAGAACTGTGAGGCCAGAGATCTGTGAGGTCAGAGGACTGTGTGGCCAGAGGACTGCAAGGCCAGAGGACTGCGAGGCCAGAGATTTTTCTAACCTTTTTGAAACTGTTGGTTTATGTATTTTAAATATACATATGTCCATTAGATATCAGTTCGTCTATACATACATATAAACATATGCAAATTTTATAGATTTATCATTTTGTCAAAGATTCATTACTGGCTTTTGATTAATTATATGTTAGTTTCTTGCCTTTTTTTAAGTTATTAAATGATTTTATGGTTTAGGGGTATTCCTTATTTGGCTTTTGACATTTATATTGCTATCTTAGATTGTATGTGGATTTTGCTTACATCTTGAACCTTTACTTATATTTTGAGTCCTGGCACTTTTCTGAAGATTTTTTTTCAGCTGAAGTTCATGAATAATGCACGACGTGCATGGTTTCCCCTGAACTTTGCACCTGTAGTAGCATTTTAATGTTATACTGTTTGTAGATATAAGAACAATCAACAAAATGAACACCTTTTCTTTTTTGACATATGTATCACAAGAAATTTAATCTTGTGTAAGTCTGTTGTTAGCCTTGCAAAACTAAAACAAAAGATTTTTGCAGATTGATAATGAATTTCTTTTTAGTTAATTCTTAATAGACATATACAAATGTGATGTTTCTTTGTTTGATTTTTTCCTTGCCTTGGCGAAATATATATACATACATAAGTGTATATATATATATATATATATATATATATATATATATATATATTATATATATATATATATAATGGAATTAATTGATTCATATGTACACACAGAAAATTAACATACGTTTAACTCCCTCTCTCTCAGTGAGGAATGGAAAATAATAATGAAAAGAGAGAGGAAGAGGGAGAGACAGAGAAGGAAATAAAGAAGGAGACAGAGAGAAAGAGAGATTACCAAGTGATGCCTCAGAACTTACAATTGTTTGAGATCAGTACTGGTTTGAAGCGAAGACTGGATACAAAATAAGAGGGAAAACGAGAGAGAAAGAGAGAAGAGGGATAGAGGTAGGGAGTGAGAGACGGGAAAATAGAAAAAAAAAGGTTGAAAATGAGAAAAAGAAAGAAAATTGGACACTTCTCTGGGTGAATATTGATGTATAAGCCAAATCGGAACAGGCTATGAGACGCTGATACTCTCCCCCAGAATATCAAGGTGTGCTGAAGTCAGGCTTCGCAGACTGAGAATAGGCTATCCTTGTGCGTGGCAAATCGTACCAACCATTGGGCATCCTGCACAGCCTCTGATAAAACCACCAATGCCTGCAGAGGAGGCTATTACGGGTGTCTGTTTTTATCAGATTAATTTTTGAAACTAATCTCTCTGCCGAGGCATAGAAATTAAGAAATAGAAATGAAGTCAAACCAAATAGAAATAGAAATTAAAATAGAAATCAAGTGTGTCATAGAAATTAAGAAATAGAAATGAAGTCAAACCAAATAGAAATTAAGTGTGTCATAGAAATTAAGAAATAGAAATGAAGTCAAACCAAATAGAAATAGAAATTGAAATAGAAATTAAGTGTGTCATAGAATTTAAGAAATCTTTACAAAAAAAAAAAAAAAAAGTCTATTACGGGTGTCTGTTTCAATCAGATTATTTTTTTAAACTAATCTCTCTGCCGAGGCATGGGTCGTAGGCAGGGCCAACACCTGTTTTAATCAGATTAATGTCTGAAACTAATCTCTGCCGAGGCATGGGTCGTAGGAAGGGCCAACACCTGTTTTAATCAGATTAATGTTTGAAACTAATCTCTGCCGAGGCATGGGTCGTAGGCAGGGCCAACACCTGTTTTAATCAGATTAATGTTTGAAACTAATCTCTATGCCGAGGCCTGGGTCGTAGGCAGGGCCAACACCTGTAAAGCTCATATATATGTATGTATATATATATATATTTATGAACTCATATATGATATATATGAACTCATCCAACGCGAGCCACTCGTTCCTAAACTTTCGTTTAATAGCCATAACGCTTTGGAATATAAAAACACCCTAGTTAACACAAACAACTTTTATAGGAGTTACTCCTTAAATAAGTTCTCTGTAAGTCATAAAAAACGGTCCGAGTATTTACAGGATTAACTAAAATGTTTTAATATGCTTCTAATATTAACCTTTATAGAAAAAAATACAAGAAATAAACGAATTTTCTTACCGAATATTATATAGATACTGAGAGAGACTATTCTTACCTTTCTTATAGTCTGAGTATCTGGAAAGTAGGTCAAGTAGGCTGGACTTTGATCATCATAGCCCACAAATACTCCCTCCTTACTCCTTGGATCTAATTTCTTACTCTCTTGTTCATATGCAAAACATCTTGTTCCAAAGACATTCATTTTGCTTATGTTTGGCCGTCTTCCAGTAAGCCTTTCTACTGGGTTCTTTTGAGTCCTGGGGTTATAGCACCTATTCCTGATGTAACGGGCAGTCTTCACAGCAGAACTCCACATATCCTTAGGTAATTTTGATTCAATCAGCAAGCAGCGAGCCATGTCAAATATTGACCTGTGAGATCTCTCAACTGTGCCATTCTGATGTGGTGAATAGGGTGCAGAGAACTCTTGTTTAATCTTGTTCTCTTTTAAGAGTGTTCTGAACTTGTTTGTTCCGTGGTCACATCTGAAGCGTTTGATATTCCCATATGGTGCTGTTTCTGCAAGATATCTTTTCATAGCTGTCACTGTATCACTCCTACTTTTAATTAGGTAAATTCTAAGAGCTCCGGAGTAGTCATCAATAAAGGAGATGCTGTACCTGTAACCTCCTCGTGCTGGTGGGTTTGCTCTCTCCCTCTATACAGTCTCTCTCTCTCTCTCTCTCTCTTTCCCTCTATACAGTCTCTCTCTCTCTCTCTCTCTCTCTCTCTCTCTCTCTCTCTCTCTCTCTCTCTCTCTCTCTCTCTCTCTCTCTCTCTCTCTCTCTCTCTCTCTCTCTCTCTCTAGACATCAAAAGTCTAAAGCCTATCTGTAAAATAGTCATAATATCATATAGTTTAAAAAAATATATATATTATTCTCATAATATATTTATTCTTCTATATTAAAAAAAAATATATTATCCTTATATATATTCCACTATATTTAAAAAAAAGAAGTATTCTTCTTATAATATATATATATATATATATATATATATATATATATATATATATATATATATATATATATATATATATATATATATATATATATATATATATATATATATATATATATATATATGTATAAATATAAAAAAAATATATTTTTTTGTTTTTGTAATGGTTTGTAAAAAGGGGGTAAAGTCATGCCCTTTTTGTAAATAACATAAGTTAACAAGTAAGTAAGTGAACAGTTGTTAACGAAGAACAAATAATAAACGAGAGCGAATAATGAACGAAGAAAATTAGTGAGCGAGAACAAATAATAAATGCGAGGCGAGGGGTGGCGCGAGAGAATGAATGGGCGAATGAATGAACGAATGAATGGAAGGCGTGGGAGCGAGGCGGTCGAGGCGAGGAGGGAAGAGCGAGCGAGGGTGAGGAGGGAGGAGGAGGAGGAGGAGGAGGAGGAGGGGGAGGAGGGGGAGGAGGGAGGAGGAGGAGGAGGAGGCGGTGGCGTGGAGTGGCGCGCGAGCGGCGAGGCTGGTGAGGGAAACATAACGTGAAATATGAGCATGAACAAATATTAAATACATGGTTTGGTATCACTCGGTGCCGTGGGTATCTTGGCTGAGTGGATGGATGGTGAAAAAACGTATGATTGTGAAGAGAGATGGACGTAAATGGTGAAAGTTGAGCGGGGGTGAGGAGGGAAGAAGAGGAGGAGGAGGAGGGGGAGGAGGAGGAGGAGGGGGAAAGGGAGGAGGAGGAGGAGGAGGGAGGAGGAGGAGGAGGAGGAGGGAGGAGGAGGGGGAGGGGGAGGGGGAGGAGGAGGAGGAGGAGGAAGGAGGAGGGGGAGGAGGAGGAGGAGGAGAAGGAGGAGGAGGAGGAGGAGAAGGAGGAGGAGGAGGGAGGAGGGGGAGGAGGAGGTGCATCCCGTCGTGCGCCGCCCTGGGCCTCTCCCGCCCTTCGGGCTGTCGTTGCATGAGGCGGACACGCTGCTGTGGGTTGCGTGAACGATACATTTCGAAATTGGGCGAAGGACAGGCGGTGGGGAGCGTTCTCTCGCCTTCGCTCACTCGAGGTGGGCGGGGCGCGAGTCGCGTGCTTCCACCTTGCGCCGAAAATGGTATATTTGAAATGTTACGTTCTATGAGGCTGAGGGCTCTCGGGACCTCGTTAGGATCCGAGGTTGTTGTGGTCGTTGAGGTCGTTCGCAGCGAGAGCTTCGACGCGCGCTGACACCTCTGCTAACAGCCAGTCCAATGAAGGCAGATCACGGCCTCGGCCGCTCCGCCTCCCCTGAAGGAAGGCGTGGCTTCGCTCGATCCAGTCGGGCGACCAATCACGAAGCGAGTCGGTTTGTTTACAAACAAGCCTGCGCCAATGGACGTTAAGAGGAGGCACAGATGCCCGCTCGTGCAATCGTGATGTCAACACGAACTCGTCCCAGCGCACATTGTAGATCCAGCGGAGTGTTCTATTCTGGATGACCTGTAGTTTCTTTTTGTTCGAGTGTGCGGCGAGTGTAAGTGTAAGTGGAGCGTAAGTGAGAAGTGGTAATATAAGTGATGGTTTGAAAATGTTCGTTAAAAAGGGGGTGGGGTTGATGTGGATAGAATACAGATTGCCAGTGATCGTGAAAAATTTTAATTACATCCACGGGATCCGAAATAATATTATTATCCTTGATGAGGTGACTGAAAGGGGGAAAGTTACTGCCGCGAAGTTGGCGGATCTTCTGCCAAAATTCCCGTGGATTGCGAACTCTCATACCTTCTGTTTCTTTAATTAAGTTTTCCCAATGAATTTTGCGGTCATTATCAAAACTATCTATGACATGGTTTCTGAGGATAGAGAGGTCCCACCGGACTCGATGTAATCGATGCAAACTTTGAATAAAACGATTTCTGTAGCAGGTCAGGAGACGCTTTGTTCTCTCAGAGGATGAAACGATTTGCGTGTTTTGTAACGCTCCCTTGGAATGGAGTGCAGCATAGCAGCTGATCCCCACGCAAAGAGATGGTTCCAGTGCCTATCTATTTCGTGGGTATTTTCCCCATTAAGCTCAAAATCAAAATCTTCTGCTGAAAGGTAATTTTTAAATTCGTCCCAGTTTGCTTGTTTATACCAGAATGACCGAGTTTCTTTGTTTTGTATAGGTGATGTGGAAAGCTTAAGGATGACAGGTATGTGGTCCGACCCGATGTTCGGACCTGGTTGTACGTGTGTGTGGAAGGCAAGTGCCGCTCTGTTCCCGAAAACGAGATCAGGGCGGCCCTTGCCTCTGCCTGTGTATGACGTGAAGAAGTCGGGTCCTATGTAGTGCAGTGTTTTTGTTTGGAAAATAGACAAGAGCTGCCTACCGTGTTCGTTGTTGCTTGTGTGGTGAAAGGCGTGGTGATTAGCGTTCAGGTCGCCGGCAAAGAAAACTGGGATATTTGTGAAGCTAAAAAGCTTATTGAAATCTGCTAAGGGTAAATTTGAATTAGGTCTGATATAAGCAGTAGAAATCATTATAGGGCCTTGCTGGGTGAATAGCTTTACAGCCATGAAATCTTGATGAATGAATGGAGGTGAAATGAACTCGTGATGGATGGTGGATTTAACGAGAATGCATGACCCTACAAACAATCCGTCTCGTGATTGTTTTGACGTGTAGCCGAAGTATTTAATAGCATAGGAGTTAGTAATAGAGGTGGAATTTAAAAGAACGACGTCAGGACGTTCCCGATCTAGAAAATCGTAAAAAAGATTTCTAATAGCAAAAAAAAAAAAAAAAACGATCTTACATTCGCTTGAACGACTGTTAGCATACCAATCAAGGAGAGTGAGCGATGTTAGGCTTGACCTTGAAAGGTGTTTGTTGCTCCCGGAATCGATGAGAGCGAGGACGAGTGTCTCCCGAGGGAGACGTCTCGCCCTCTTTGCCGGGCGCGAGCTCGGCCGGGTCAGGAAGGGACTCCTGGGAGGGGGAGACCCGGAATTCCCGGGAATCGGCGGACCAATTCCCGATACTTCCGCGTCCCCCGAGTGTTCCCCTGTCAGGGAGAACTGTTGCCGCCCCCAGAAGGGGGGCAGGCAACATCAGCACGCCTTTCACCACACAAGCAACAACGAACACGGTAGGCAGCTCTTGTCTATTTTCCAAACAAAAACACTGCACTACATAGGACCCGACTTCTTCACGTCATACACAGGCAGAGGCAAGTTAATAGGAAGTAGAAGGGAAGGGAGAGCGGGAAAGAGGGAAAGAAAGTGCTGCAGGAAGGTGAATTTCGCTTCAACATTCATATCATTACTGCGAACTTGAAATATAATTTACATTCAATATGTAAAAAAAAAAAAAAATCCTTAGGTTAACGATGCTTTCAATTTGAATCTGTTATTTATATATAGCATTACTGATGACTAAAGGTACAATAAGTTTCAGAGATTAAAAATGTTATGTTCTGTCTCAGGCCAATTGTACATAAGTTGACCTCTCTTTTCTTTGTTCTAAATGTCTTGTCTGTAAATAATATGGATAAGAATAATATATATATATATATATATACATACATACATATGCATACATCCTTAGCACCGAAACCCCTGCATGAAGTTGTCAGTCGTTCCTTTGCAAAGGAGAAACCTGAAGGGAATGTCGACCCCCGCAATAAGGAACCGCCTTGTCGTGGCGCGGGGGCTTGAACTCCTTCCTCGGAAGAGCCCGTTCTAGAATTGGCCAATCTCTCCCTCCCGTTGAGGTGGCCTTCTAGCGGTTGATTCTCCGAGGAAGGACGACTAAGCGTTCCTAGGTGCTGATCTAGTAGGTGGGATCACACCCCCCCCTGGTCCTCCCCCCAGGGGGGCACACACCTGCCCACGTGTTTGCCGTGCGTGGCGCCCCTGTGCGCTGGGAGACGGGAGTCCTGGAGGTTGAGCGATGCCGTGTATGAGTACGCCCTGCGGCTAGCAACACGCCTCTTTGGTCCTCTATTCCAGCAAGACGGGTGGCCTGATCTTGGCTCGATTAGGTCAATCGGCTGGTCTCTCTTTTGAGCTAGGCTAGGGTCAAGCAGCTCCTGTCTTGCAGGCAATCGCATGTATTTGCGAGTGCCATCAATGCGAGGCAGGGGTTGCGTATATCCTCCCACCACCCCTGTGGCTTCTGAGCATGGTCTCAGTGCACAGCTTCCCCTTGTTGGACTCCGTGGTGGGTGGGGGCGTGGGAGGATGAATTGAACACTATATTTATGGCAACCTACTGTAAAAAACCCCTGACTGACCCCCACGTTGACGAACCTGGCATGAAGATGACCAAGGCTGTCACCTTGGAACCTTTTAAGGTCCTTGGAGACAAAAGTAAAAAGTTGGGAAAGGCTCTGGCGTCGGTTCAGAGAAAGCCTACCCAAGAGCCTCGGGCTGGACCCTCCAAACCAGCCCTTGGCACTGACAAGTCTCTGGCGTCGGTTCAGAAGACGAGTCAAAGTAAAAATGGAAGCCAGACAGGACCCTCCAACCCTGCTGGCCCCACTGCCAAAATTCCGGCGTCGGTTCGGAAGGCAGGCATTAAGCGTCCTCGGCCGGCTACAGACTCGGAGGGCGAGTCTGTAGCCCCGAGTCGGTTCCCCCAGTTTAGGGTTCCCCCTAAACCGGAAGGATTCGACAACGCTTATCAGATGGTACGGGCTCTGGAAACCCAGAGACAGTGCCGTCTGACGATTAGAATTGCCAAAGACAAAGGCATGATAATCATCCCTAAGGACCAGTCCACTCTCACCTTCCTCCAGGAGACTGACAAGCTCCAGGACGGACGGAAGGTGAGTTTGGCGGCCCTGACTTCTGATGAGAGGAAGTCCAAGATGGTGCTTCTTGGCTTCCCTCAGATGTATGACCTTGAGGTCATCACTGCCCATCCCAAGGTGGTGGGAGCTTCCCGACTTTCCAAAGGGAAGCACCCAACCAGGCAAGTCCTGGTCACCTTGAAGGGAGCCCCAGTATCGTCCCTGGACCTTGGTAATTGGGGCTCCTACAACCTCAGGACGTATGTCCCTGACCCGCTCCGTTGCTTCACGTGTCAGAAGTACGGACACCACCAGGCCACTTGCTCTGCAAAGCCGAAGTGTGGTGTCTGTAGTCAGGCACACAGCACGGAGGTGTGCCTCAAAGCACACAAGGAGGGCAAGCGGGACACTACTGCCAAGTGTCCCAACTGCCACAAAAAGCACCATGCCTGGAGCCTCGGATGTTCCGTCAGGAAGGAAGAGGCTCTACGGCGACAAGAGGTCGTTGCAAAACGACCGGACTTTGTTCCTGCCCCTCCAGGCACTTACGTCTGGGGGCAGAACAAAGGGGTAAGGGCTCCCCCCCCTCCTAAGAGGAAGGAAGCACCGCCCAAAACAAAACCACCACCGGACACCTCCAACACAAAGGAGTTTCCGGCCCTGGTGGGTGTTCCAAGACGGAAACAGACCCGGAAGGGGTCTGGGAACACACCAAAGGCCAACCCAAGAGCGGAGAGTCAAACTCTGTTTACGGAGAATGACTTGACGCTCCTGCTGACGGCAGTTGTCACAGCAGTTGCGTCAGCATTGGGACGGACCAGTGAAGAGACGGAGAAGGCAGTCGAGGTCGCCGTCACGGCAATGACCCAGACTGTCGCTGCCCTGAAGGAAAGGGATGTAAGGCCCAAGGCCTCTACACCCAATCCAACTCAGGGCGAGACTCCTCTCCCCACAAACCCCCAGGGCGAGACTTGTCTCCCCACCCAACCCGCGGCCAAGACCACACTGGCAGAGCCTGAACCCAAACCCCAAAGGGCGAGGAAGCCACGACCATCCAGAGTGAAGGTCAAGGCGACCAGGGGCTCTCCACCTCCCAGGAGACCCAGCCCTTCTAATGGCTCGACCTGTCCTGACGACAGTGACGAGTCCAGTGAGGAAATCACGATCAGTGAGGAACTCACCAAGGAGTTGTCAGACTCCGAAATGTCTGACGTTACCCACACTGGGGCGTCAGACACTGAGACCGATTATGTCGACGTCATTGACGACGCAGACTTAATGGACTCAGATTAGCACAATGGCTCCTAATCTAAGCATACTGCAGTGGAATATCAACAGCTTTTCCCGGAGGAATGCCCTTCTCCACGCGATCGTGCGATCTCGGAACATTGACATTGTCATGCTCCAGGAGACTTTAACAGGAGACACTGTTCGCTTCTCAGGATATCATCCCTTTGTGTTGCCCTCTAATGAAGGCACCAGAGGTTTGATTACCCTCGTGAAGTCGAATATTCCCTGCTCCCTGATTGCCGATCCTGTGCAGTGTGGAGAAGGTGTTGAACTCCTAGCAGTTGAGATCCATATGGCTGGGGGTCCCCTCAAGCTGTACAATGTGTACAGCAGGCCAACCTGTAGGAGCTTAGATATTAGTGAAGTCTGTGCTGCTGCGGCACACGAGCCAATTCTCATAGGGGGAGACTTCAATGCCCACCACCCCATCCTGGCTCCCACGCGGAACCGGGATGCGGCAGGCTATCACATAGCCGCGGTGCTTGAGTCATGCCCCGAGATTGCTCTCCTCAACAACCAGGAGCCTACGCACGTTGGCGGGGGGGTCCTTGACCTTACCTTTGTCACTGCGGCCTTGGTCGAGAGGATTCGTTGGTCTGTGGACAACACTGCCACGAGCGATCACTATGGGATAGTCACCACCATCTTGGATGCTGGCCCAGCCCCTGTGCCCCAGCACAATCCTCGATGGAAGGTGGACAGGGCCAACTGGAAAGCTTTCCAGGAGGCCCTGGCCAGGTGCCTCAGAACCAGTGAATTCTCACATAATGATAATGTGGATACACTTGAGGCAAGACTAGTTAATGCCATAGACGAGGCAGCCTCAGAGACCATTCCCAAAACTCGTCCGTGGTCCAGGTGTTTTAAAGACGCCTGGTACTACAATGATGAGGTTAAGGAGGTCAACCACAGAATCAATATGTGCAGAAGACACTTCCGCAGACAGAGAACCCCTGAGAACCACGCTCTTTTGAGAGAGGCTCTCAGGGATGCTCAGGAAACTGCTAAGAGGGTAAAGCAGGAAAAGTGGCTGGAGTGGTGTGAGTCCTTTGGCCACCAAACCTCCCTTACAGAGCTGTGGAACCGCATCAGACGGGCCACAAATCGCTCAGCCCCCAGAATGACCCACCATGACCCGCGGTCGGAGGCGGAGAGACTGGCACTCGAGTTCTCTGCAAGAACAAGTAGCGCCGGTCTACCAGCAGAGTTGAGGGCATGCCAAGAGGAACTGCTTCCAGGCAGGCATGCCCTCATCAGAGAAAAGGCGGTCGAGCCTGATGATGCCGATGCCATGTTCTCTCTGAGGGAACTAAGGCGAACATATAAGACCAGTTCGCGGTCAGCCCCGGGTTGTGATGGGATCTCCTACCCCATCATTTCCCACCTAGGACTTGAAGGTGAGCTTGCACTCTTGCATCTTATCAACAGGTCCTGGGAGACTTCCTCACTACCACAGTGCTGGAAGAGGGCTGACATAGTTCCCATCCCTAAACCAAAGGAGCCGGGTCGGTACCGCCCCATCTCTCTACTCAGCTGTCTGGGAAAGACGGCAGAGAGAATGGTACTGAACCGGCTCCAATGGAAGCTGGGACCTCCACATGAACACCTACATGGGTTCACAAGGGGTAAGAGCACTGCTCACAGTATAGCCACTTTACTGAGCACTGTCAGCAAAACCAGATCTGTCATTGTTTTCCTGGACCTGGAGAAGGCCTTTGAACTGGCGAGCCCACTTGCCATTCAAGAGGTCCTGATCCGCAAAGGAATCAAGGGCAGACTGCTTGCCTGGATTGGTGACTACTTTCGGGACAGAACTGCCAGAGTGAAGTTCCAAGGTCACCTTTCCAGGCATCTACCCCTGGAGAATGGCACTCCACAAGGGGGGGGTCCTCAGCCTGGCTCTGTTTAACACCCTCATGTTAAGCATCCTCGACATTCCACTCCCAGTGGGGTGCAAGATCATCTCATATGCAGATGATCTGGCAATTATCTCTGTTGGGAGGAAGAATGAGAATTTAATCAGAAAGACCCAGCGTTGTCTGGATCTAATGTCTGAGGAATGCCGCAGAGTCGGGCTTAAGATCTCAGCAGCCAAATCGAAGGCAATGGCGCTGAAACAGGATGTCCGAGACCAAAGGCTGCGAGTCCAAGGGTTAGAGCTAGAGTGGGTTCATGTCTTCCAATACCTGGGTGTATGGGTTGACAGTAAGCTTACTTTCCGCTCGGAGGTTCAATATCTCCTAGAACGGACCAAGGCAAGACTCTCTGTCATGAGAGCTCTGTCAGGGCGGCGCTTAGGGGCTGGGCACCGTGTACTAAGATCCTTCTATGTGCACGCTGTCCGTCCCATTGTGGACTACGCCTCCGTCGCCCTGATTACGGTCAAGCCTGGACTACGGCAAAGGCTTGACGTCATGCAAAACGATGCCGCCAGGATCATTCTGGGTGCTCCTATATGGGCTAAGGTTGCTAACCTACTCTTGGAGGCCAACCTTTTCCCTCTGGACATCCGGATCGATCAGATGGCGGCTCAGTTTCTTGCCAAAGTCTTACAGTCCCCGTCGGACTCGCAGCTAAGACAAAAAGTGCAGCGTCGGCTCGTACAGAACCATGAACTCTTTGCCAACAACTCCTGGCTGTCTCATACAGCCAGGGTGTTGATACGCTTTGAGCTCAAGGAGACTCTGTTGGTCAAGGGCATGGACCTCCCCCACCCTGACTATGCCACAGCCCCGCCGTGGGCAAGATCCTTGATAGAGTATTCTGTCATGAACCTGTCAAGGAGAAAGACTCAGTACTCTCCGTCTCTTTTGAAGGCTGAGGCGGAGAGGAACATTGCAGAAATCACTCCACCAGGTAGTAAAACCTACTTCACGGATGGTTCTGTAGACCCCATTTCCCACACTGCAGGCGCCGGCTTTGCAGCAAGGGACGTAGCACAAGCTATGCGGGTGTCCGACAATGCCTCCTCGCTCCAAGCAGAGGCTGTCGCTATTATGGGAGCCCTAGCCCATGCAGCCCAGACGGACGGGCATGTTGTCATACATACAGACTCTAGGGCCGCCATTGACAGCCTGCAGCAAAGCACGCCCCTTGATAACGTTTACCTTCTGACCACGATTCTCACTATTGCTCAGAGAATCCTGGATCAGGGTAGAC
>NW_028234445.1:2797162-2799662 GCF_977035675.1 Penaeus japonicus | reverse complement strand
GGGAATTCTGTTCAAAAACTTCCGAAGGGGAAGGACAGGGAATTCTGTTCAAAAACTTCCGAAGGGGAAGGACAGGGAATTCTGTTCAAAAACTTCCGATGGGGGAAGGACAGGGAATTCTGTTCAAAAACTTCCGATGGGGAAGGACAGGGAATTCTGTTCAAAAACTTCCTATGGGGGAAGGACAGGGAATTCTGTTCAAAAACTTCCGATGGGGAAGGACAGGGAATTCTGTTCAAAAACTTCCGAAGGGGAAGGACAGGGAATTCTGTTCAAAAACTTCCGATGGGGAAGGACAGGGAATTCTGTTCAAAAACTTCCGATGGGGAAGGACAGGGAATTCTGTTCAAAAACTTCCGATGGGGAAGGACAGGGAATTCTGTTCAAAAACTTCCTATGGGGAAGGACAGGGAATTCTGTTCAAAAACTTCCTATGGGGGAAGGACAGGGAATTCTGTTCAAAAACTTCCGATGGGGAAGGACAGGGAATTCTGTTCAAAAACTTCCGATGGGGAAGGACAGGGAATTCTGTTCAAAAACTTCCGATGGGGAAGGACAGGGAATTCTGTTCAAAAACTTCCGATGGGGGAAGGACAGGGAATTCTGTTCAAAAACTTCCTATGGGGAAGGACAGGGAATTCTGTTCAAAAACTTCCGAAGGGGAAGGACAGGGAATTCTGTTCAAAAACTTCCGATGGGGAAGGACAGGGAATTCTGTTCAAAAACTTCCGAAGGGGAAGGACAGGGAATTCTGTTCAAAAACTTCCGAAGGGGAAGGACAGGGAATTCTGTTCAAAAACTTCCGAAGGGGAAGGACAAGGAATTCTGTTCAAAAACTTCCGAAGGGGAAGGACAGGGAATTCTGTTCAAAAACTTCCGAAGGGGAAGGACAGGGAATTCTGTTCAAAAACTTCCGATGGGGAAGGACAGGGAATTCTGTTCAAAAACTTCCGATGGGGAAGGACAGGGAATTCTGTTCAAAAACTTCCGAAGGGGGAAGGACAGGGAATTCTGTTCAAAAACTTCCGATGGGGAAGGACAGGGAATTCTGTTCAAAAACTTCCGAAGGGGAAGGACAGGGAATTCTGTTCAAAAACTTCCGAAGGGGAAGGACAGGGAATTCTGTTCAAAAACTTCCGATGGGGAAGGACAGGGAATTCTGTTCAAAAACTTCCGATGGGGGAAGGACAGGGAATTCTGTTCAAAAACTTCCGAAGGGGAAGGACAGGGGATTCTGCTCCAAAACTTCCGACGGGGCAAGGCAGGGAATTCTCCTCCAAAACCTCCGATGGGGGAAGGACAGGGAATTCTGTTCAAAACTTCCGAAGGGAAGGACAGGGAATTCTGTTCAAAACTTCCGATGGGGAAGGACAGGAATTCTGTTCAAAAACTTCGAAGGGAAGGACAGGGAATTCTGTTCAAAAACTTCCGATGGGGAAGGACAGGGAATTCTGTTCAAAAACTTCGAAGGGAAGGACAGGGAATTCTGTTCAAAAACTTCCGAAGGGGAAGGACAGGAATTCTGTTCAAAAACTTCCGAAGGGGAAGGACAGGGAATTCTGTTCAAAAACTTCCGATGGGAAGGACAGGGAATTCTGTTCAAAACTTCCGATGGGAAGGACAGGGAATTCTGTTCAAAAACTTCCGAAGGGGAGACAGGGAATTCTGTTCAAAAACTTCCGATGGGGAAGGACAGGGAATTCTGTTCAAAAACTTCCGATGGGGGAAGGACAGGGAATTCTGTTCAAAAACTTCCGATGGGGAAGGACAGGGAATTCTGTTCAAAAACTTCCGATGGGGAAGGACGGGGAATTTTGTTCAAAAACTTCCGAAGGGAAGGACAGGGAATTCTGTTCAAAACAACTTCCGAGGGGGAAGGACAGGGAATTCTGTTCAAAAACTTCCGAAGGGAAGGACAGGGAATTCTGTTCAAAAACTTCGATGGGGAAGGACAGGGAATTCTGTTCAAAACTTCCGATGGGAAGGACAGGAATTCTGTTCAAAAAACTTCCGATAGGGGGAAGGACAGGAAATTCTGTTCAAAACTTCCGATGGGAAGGACAGGGAATTCTGTTCAAAAACTTCCGAAGGGGAAGGACAGGAATTCTGTTCAAAAACTTCCGAAGGGGAAGGACAGGGAATTCTGTCGAAAAACTTCCGAGGGGAAGGACAGGGAATTCTGTTCAAACTTCAGGAAGGGGAAGGACAGGGAATTCTGTTCAAAACTTCCGAGGGAAGGACAGGGAATTCTGTTCAAAAACTTCCGAAGGGAAGGACAGGAATTCTGTTCAAAAACTTCCGGAGGGGAAGGACAGGGAAGTCTGTTCAAAAACGTGCGAGGGAGAGGGAGAGGGAATTCTGTTCAAAGACTCCGAAGGGAAAGGACAGGAATTCTGTTCAAAAATTCCGAAGGGAAGGACAGGAATTCTGTTCAAAAACTTCCGAAGGGAAGGACAGGGAATTCTGTTCAAAAACTTCCGAAGGGGAAGGACAGGAATTC
>NW_028234445.1:2777162-2779662 GCF_977035675.1 Penaeus japonicus | reverse complement strand
TCTGGCCTCATAGTGATCTAGCCTCGCAGTCCTCTGGCCTCACAGTCCTCTGATCTCGCAGTCTTCTAGGCTCGCAGTCCTCTGGCCTCGCAGTCCTCTGGCCTCACAGTCCTCTGGCCTCACAGTCCTCTGATCTCGCAGTCTTCTAGGCTCGCAGTCCTCTGGCCTCGCAGTCCTCTGGCCTCATAGTGATCTAGCCTCGCAGTCCTCTGGCCTCACAGTCCTCTGATCTCGCAGTCTTCTAGGCTCGCAGTCCTCTGGCCTCGCAGTCCTCTGGCCTCCCAGTCCTCTGGCCTCATAGTGATCTAGCCTCGCAGTCCTCTGGCCTCACAGTCCTCTGATCTCGCAGTCTTCTAGGCTCGCAGTCCTCTGGCCTCGCAGTCCTCTGGCCTCACAGTCCTCTGGCCTCACAGTCTTAAAAAAATCATACTGAAAGGAAAGGCAAAACACTGTGTCAAGATTTCAAAAAGAAAACTTTTTTTAGATTAATTATTTATTTTAAAATAATCTAGAATGAAAAAACAAATAAGTATTTAAAAAAGTATATATTAAATTTATATACCAAACCATATATACTTATTTACCTTCATCAATTATACTTAAACTTATACTTATTTACTATATTTACCTAAACACACACACATATCTATCTGTCTATCTATCTATCTATATCAATATATATATATATATAGATATAGATATAAATATTTATACTATATATATCATATATACTTATATATATTGTCTATACATACACACACACACATACACACACACACACACACACACACACACACACACACATATATATATATATATATATATATATATATATATATATATATATATATATACCAACCTTTATTTACTTATTCACTTCTATTGGTTATACTTAAACTGATTTACTACATAGAATCATATACCAACATCCATCACTATCCCTCTATGTACTGATTTTTCCCACATATTCAACGCCTAATATATTTTCTCTCTTGTATAAATACATAATTAATAGTTGAAAAATTCAACATTCTTTTGTTATGTGAATTTTGTTTTTTTCTGTTATTTATACGTTTTCTACGAATATATTTATTTATACATTTATCTATATATGCATATATATGTATATATATATATATATATATATATATATATATATATATATATATGTGTGTGTGTGTGTGTGTGTGTGTGTGTGTGTGTGTGTGTTAGTGTGTGAGTGTGTGTGTGTGTGTGTGTGTGTGTTTGTGTGTTAATGTATTCTAGATTATATAATTATATCAGTTTTTTCTTTATTTTTGAAAACGAATGTGCAGATAAGATAGGCCTACATTTCATCAAGTGAATCCACATCTGGTCTATTTCATTTGCTTTATCTTTGAACTTACATTTTTTTCTTTCTTTTTTTAAAATTTCTAATTAGGGAAAAAACTCACTCTGCACTCTAGATTCTTACTAACGAAAGAATCAATAAAGCTAGCCACTAATTCTTACTGATTCTCACTCTGCTCTCTTGATTCTTACTAATGAAAGGGGAACTAACCTCATCCCCCAGATGTATTCTTCGTCCCACCTGTTGTGGAAAAGAAAGAATTAATGGTTAGCATTGCCCGCTGCTGCCTCGACCTGCCAATCACGGAAGCCAATTGTGAGGGAAAACAATGAATGAAGCAAACAGATATAATGAGGTTGTGTGGAAAGGAAAGGAAGCAATGAATAAGCAGCAAGTTCCTTTAATTTCTAAACCATTTAAATCCCTGTGACTGGACCTTTAACTGCCATTGAATTAAAGGGACAAGGAGATGATTACAGATTTGTTTATTTATTTCTATTTATTTATTTATTATTTTTTCCAATTTTCCTGCCTCTCTCTCTTTATATCTCTCTCCCTCTCCCTTCCCCCCTTTATCTCCCTCTCTCCCTCCCCCTCCCCCCTTTATCTCCCTCTCTCTCCCCCTTCCCCTCCCCCCTTTATCTACTCCTCTCTCTCCCCCTCCCTCCTTTATCTCTTTCTCTTTCTCCCTTCCCCTTTACCTCCCTTCCCCTCCCCCCTTTATCCCCCTCTCTCTCCCCCTCCCCCTTTATCTACACTCCCCCCCCCTTCCCTCCTTTATCTCTTTCTCTTTCTCCCTCCCCCTTCCCCTTTACCTCCCTTCCCTTCCCCCCTTTATCTCCCTCTCCCTCCCTCCCCCTCTTCACCCTGGACATCCCCGAGAGAAACAGTCACACTTACGCCCAGAAGTGACAGCCCAACTCCCTTCTGACGAGGCCTTCCAGCCGCCCTGCTTTTCCTTCGTCGATTCGGGGAGATGCAACCACTCCCCCAAACTCCCTCAGCCGGACTCCCTCGCGGCCGAGTTGCTCCACGAGGCGAGCGAACGCCTCCTCGCACTCCAACGCGCCAGGGAAGAGGAGACTGTAGTACCTGGTGGGGGAAAGGGCGTGTTGAGAGCAGAGGTCCTCCGGGTTGCATTCGTGCTCGTATCCTATTCATCTCTAA
>NW_028234445.1:2764662-2769662 GCF_977035675.1 Penaeus japonicus | reverse complement strand
GACCCACTAAAATAATTGTCTAACCAGACACCTTAAAACCATCATGGAAATTTACTATTTGCTCATAGCAGAGCAGTGATAGCGAGGCATTTTAATATATTAAAATGCGTTACTGCATTCTACCATCTTTCTCCCCCGCAATAAGGAACCGCCTTGTCGTGGCGCGGGGGCTTGAACTCCTTCCTCGGAAGAGCCCGTTCTAGAATTGGCCAGTCTCTCCCTCCCGTTGAGGTGGCCTTCTAGCGGTTGATTCTCCGAGGAAGGACGACTAAGCGTTCCTAGGTGCTGATCTAGTAGGTGGGATCACACCCCCCCCTGGTCCTCCCCCCAGGGGGGCACACACCTGCCCACGTGTTTGCCGTGCGTGGCGCCCCTGTGCGCTGGGAGACGGGAGTCCTGGAGGTTGAGCGATGCCGTGTATGAGTACGCCCTGCGGCTAGCAACACGCCTCTTTGGTCCTCTATTCCAGCAAGACGGGTGGCCTGATCTTGGCTCGATTAGGTCAATCGGCTGGTCTCTCTTTTGAGCTAGGCTAGGGTCAAGCAGCTCCTGTCTTGCAGGCAATCGCATGTATTTGCGAATGCCATCAATGCGAGGCAGGGGTTGCGTATATCCTCCCACCACCCCTGTGGCTTCTGAGCATGGTCTCAGTGCACAGCTTCCCCTTGTTGGACTCCGTGGTGGGTGGGGGCGTGGGAGGATGAATTGAACGCTTATATCTATGGCATCTTACACAAAAAAAACCCTGACTGACCCCCACGTTGACGAACCTGGCACGAAGATGACCAAGGCTGTCACCTTGGAACCTTTTAAGGTCCTTGGAGACAAAAGTAAAAAGTTGGGAAAGGCTCTGGCGTCGGTTCAGAGAAAGCCTACCCAAGAGCCTCGGGCTGGACCCTCCAAACCAGCCCTTGGCACTGACAAGTCTCTGGCGTCGGTTCAGAAGACGAGTCAAAGTAAAAATGGAAGCCAGACAGGACCCTCCACCCCTGCTGGCCCCACTGCCAAAATTCCGGCGTCGGTTCGGAAGGCAGGCATTAAGCGTCCTCGGCCGGCTACAGACTCGGAGGGCGAGTCTGTAGCCCCGAGTCGGTTCCCCCAGTTTAGGGTTCCCCCTAAACCGGAAGGATTCGACAACGCTTATCAGATGGTACGGGCTCTGGAAACCCAGAGACAGTGCCGTCTGACGATTAGAATTGCCAAAGACAAAGGCATGATAATCATCCCTAAGGACCAGGCCACTCTCACCTTCCTCCAGGAGACTGACAAGCTCCAGGACGGACGGAAGGTGAGTTTGGCGGCCCTGACTTCTGATGAGAGGAAGTCCAAGATGGTGCTTCTTGGCTTCCCTCAGATGTATGACCTTGAGGTCATCACTGCCCATCCTAAGGTGGTGGGAGCTTCCCGACTTTCCAAAGGGAAGCACCCAACCAGGCAAGTCCTGGTCACCTTGAAGGGAGCCCCAGTTGCGTCCTTGGACCTCGGTAATTGGGGCTCCTACAACCTCAGGACGTATGTCCCTGATCCACTCCGTTGCTTCACGTGTCAGAAGTACGGACACCACCAGGCCACTTGCTCTGCAAAGCCGAAGTGTGGTGTCTGTAGTCAGGCACACAGCACGGAGGTGTGCCTCAAAGCACACAAGGAGGGCAAGCGGGACACTACTGCCAAGTGTCCCAACTGCCACAAAAAGCACCATGCCTGGAGCCTCGGATGTTCCGTCAGGAAGGAAGAGGCTCTACGGCGGCAAGAGGTCGTTGCAAAACGACCGGACTTTGTTCCTGCCCCTCCAGGCACTTACGTCTGGGGGCAGAACAAAGGGGTAAGGGCTCCCCCCCTCCTAAGAGGAAGGAAGCACCGCCCAAAACAAAACCACCACCGGACACCTCCAACACAAAGGAGTTTCCGGCCCTGGTGGGTGTTCCAAGACGGAAACAGACCCGGAAGGGGTCTGGGAACACACCAAAGGCCACCCCAAGAGCGGAGAGTCAAACTCTGTTTACGGAGAATGACTTGACGCTCCTGCTGACGGCAGTTGTCACAGCAGTTGCGTCAGCATTGGGACGGACCAGTGAAGAGACGGAGAAGGCAGTCGAGGTCGCCGTCACGGCAATGACCCAGACTGTCGCTGCCCTGAAGGAAAGGGATGTAAGGCCCAAGGCATCTACACCCAATCCAACTCAGGGCGAGACTCCTCTCCCCACAAACCCCCAGGGTGAGACTTGTCTCCCCACCCAACCCGCGGCCAAGACCACACTGGCAGAGCCTGAACCCAAACCCCAAAGGGCGAGGAAGCCACGACCATCCAGAGTGAAGGTCAAGGCGACCAGGGGTTCTCCACCTCCCAGGAGACCCAGCCCTTCTTATGGCTCGACCTGTCCTGACGACAGTGACGAGTCCAGTGAGGAAATCACGATCAGTGAGGAACTCACCAAGGAGTTGTCAGACTCCGAAATGTCTGACGTTACCCACACTGGGGCGTCAGACACTGAGACTGATTATGTCGACGTCATTGACGACGCAGACTTAATGGACTCAGATTAGCACAATGGCTCCTAATCTAAGCATACTGCAGTGGAATATCAACAGCTTTTCCCGGAGGAATGCCCTTCTCCACGCGATCGTGCGATCTCGGAACATTGACATTGTCATGCTCCAGGAGACTTTAACAGGAGACACTGTTCGCTTCTCAGGATATCATCCCTTTGTGTTGCCCTCTAGCGAAGGCACCAGAGGTTTGATTACCCTGGTGAAGTCGAATATTCCTGCTCCCTGATTGCCGATCCTGTGCAGTGTGGAGAAGGTGTTGAACTCCTAGCAGTTGAGATCCATATGGCTGGGGGTCCCCTCAAGCTGTACAATGTGTACAGCAGGCCAACCTGTAGGAGCTTAGATATTAGTGAAGTCTGTGCTGCTGCGGCACACGAGCCAATTCTCATAGGGGGAGACTTCAATGCCCACCACCCCATCCTGGCTCCCACGCGGAACCGGGATGCGGCAGGCTATCACATAGCCGCGGTGCTTGAGTCATGCCCCGAGATTGCTCTCCTCAACAACCAGGAGCCTACGCACGTTGGCGGGGGGGTCCTTGACCTTACCTTTGTCACTGCGGCCTTAGTCGAGAGGATTCGTTGGTCTGTGGACAACACTGCCACGAGCGATCACTATGGGATAGTCACCACCATCTTGGATGCTGGCCCGGCCCCTGTGCCCCAGCACAATCCTCGATGGAAGGTGGACAGGGCCAACTGGAAAGCTTTCCAGGAGGCCCTGGCCAGGTGCCTCAGAACCAGTGAATTCTCCCATAATGATAATGTGGATACACTTGAGGCAAGACTAGTTAATGCCATAGACGAGGCAGCCTCAGAGACCATTCCCAAAACTCGTCCGTGGTCCAGGTGTTTTAAAGACGCCTGGTACTACAATGATGAGGTTAAGGAGGTCAACCACAGAATCAATATGTGCAGAAGACACTTCCGCAAACAGAACCACGCTCTTTTGAGAGAGGCTCTCAGGGATGCTCAGGAAACTGCTAAGAGGGTAAAGCAGGAAAAGTGGCTGGAGTGGTGTGAGTCCTTTGGCCACCAAACCTCCCTTACAGAGCTGTGGAACCGCATCAGACGGGCCACAAATCGCTCAGCCCCCAGAATGACCCACCATGACCCGCGGTCGGAGGCAGAGAGACTGGCACTCGAGTTCTCTGCAAGAACAAGTAGCGCCGGTCTACCAGCAGAGTTGAGGGCATGCCAAGAGGAACTGCTTCCAGGCAGGCATGCCCTCATCAGAGAAAAGGCGGTCGAGCCTGATGATGCCGATGCCATGTTCTCTCTGAGGGAACTAAGGCGAACATATAAGACCAGTTCGCGGTCAGCCCCGGGTTGTGATGGGATCTCCTACCCCATCATTTCCCACCTTGGACTTGAAGGTGAGCTTGCACTCTTGCATCTTATCAACAGGTCCTGGGAGACTTCCTCACTACCACAGTGCTGGAAGAGGGCTGACATAGTTCCCATCCCTAAACCAAAGGAGCCGGGTCGGTACCGCCCCATCTCTCTACTCAGCTGTCTGGGAAAGACGGCAGAGAGAATAGTACTGAACCGGCTCCAATGGAAGCTGGGACCTCCACATGAACACCTACACGGGTTCACAAGGGGTAAGAGCACTGCTCGCAGTATAGCCACTTTACTGAGCACTGTCAGCATCACCAGATCTGTCATTGTTTTCCTGGACCTGGAGAAGGCCTTTGAATTGGCGAGCCCACTTGCCATTCAAGAGGTCCTGATCCGCAAAGGAATCAAGGGCAGACTGCTTGCCTGGATTGGTGACTACTTTCGGGACAGAACTGCCAGAGTGAAGTTCCAGGGTCACCTTTCCAGGCATCTACCCCTGGAGAATGGCACTCCACAAGGGGGGGTCCTAAGCCCGGCTCTGTTTAACACCCTCATGTTAAGCATCCTCGACATTCCACTCCCAGCGGGGTGCAAGATCATCTCATATGCAGATGATTTGGCAATTATCTCTGTTGGGAGGAAGAATGAGAATTTAATCAGAAAGACCCAGCGTTGTCTGGATCTAATGTCTGAGGAATGCCGCAGAGTCGGGCTTAAGATCTCAGCAGCCAAATCGAAGGCAATGGCGCTGAAACAGGATGTCCGAGACCAAAGGCTGCGAGTCCAAGGGATAGAGCTAGAGTGGGTTAATGTCTTCCAATACCTGGGTGTATGGGTTGACAGTAAGCTTACTTTCCGCTCGGAGGTTCAATACCTCCTAGAACGGACCAAGGCAAGACTCTCTGTCATGAGAGCTCTGTCAGGGCGGCGCTTAGGGGCTGGGCACCGTGTACTAAGATCCTTCTATGTGCACGCTGTCCGTCCCATTGTGGACTACGCCTCCGTCGCCCTGATTACGGTCAAGCCTGGACTACGGCAAAGGCTTGACGTCATGCAAAACGATGCCGCCAGGATCATTCTGGGTGCTCCTATATGGGCTAAGGTTGCCAA
>NW_028234445.1:2744183-2751683 GCF_977035675.1 Penaeus japonicus | reverse complement strand
AGTGGTCGAGCCACTCCTCAATTTTGGTGCGCAAGTGAATGCCAAGGATGCATTTGGTAAGGCAAATGGAAAGCTGTTAAAGCTACCAAGGGTCTAGAGTTTTCTTTCTTGTCACCTAATGGTATCAATGATACCATTACTGATAGTTTTATCAATGGTAATATTACTAATTCCATTGTATTTTTTTTTATTTCTCTGATCACAATCTTTGTTATGTTAATTATTAGACTATTTGTGATTATTATTGAATTATTTTCATTCCTTTGTTGATTCAGTCCTGATACGTGGAGCCAAATTGGTCACCCAGTGTCTTTAGAGTAGGTCAATTGAGGGCAAGAGGTTTGGCTCAAGCCATGGAGGTGCCAATGCTCTTGGGTCTTGAGCAAATATATCAAGCCAGCAGATACAGTAATCGCCTTCATCCTCTCATGCTTGGTTCGAAGTAGAGGAGAGATAGTGTTGGGTGTTCTAGAGGGAGGTGCCGAGTAATGCCTTTCCAAAGGACACGAAGAAGATGCATTATCATTTAAATTATCTATCCAATTCTCTTCTTTGTTCATTATCTTTATATCAATAATTATCATTATCTTTTCCCTTCCTATTCTCCTTATCATTCTCACTAATATTTTTTTTCATTTTTCTTTTTTCATTCCCATTCCTAAGAATACTGAGTAGCCTTGTCACTCCTTTTTCTTCTCATTCTCATCATAAGTGTTGTTCCCAATCTCTTTCCACTCTGTGAATTGTTTTTCTTGTTCTAGTTCTATTCATCCTTGTAACCACTTTCCAAATAATTCTTATATCTTTCAGGAAATAATATCTTTGGTATTTTCATTCCTTGTCTTATAATCCATTCTATCCTTTTCCTTTTCATTCTCATTATTGACCTCATTTCGTCTTATATTTCATATCTTGCTGATACTTATTCTCATTATAATAATGAACTTTATTATTTTTGTAACAGACAATGTGATCACTTTCTTTATTCATATCATTAATGTCATTTTTCATTTTCCCTTCATGATATTTTGAATTCTCATTTCAATTCTCCATCACTATCAACTACACTGTAATATTAATATTCCCTTTACATTGGCATTCTATGCGTCATTTTGATCCATGATCATTTACGTACACACTCCTTCCAAGTATTCATTATCATGTTAATTCTTGTCCATATATAGCTCCCGTTCCATTTGTCATTATATCTTTTCTATTGTAAAAGGTCATCTATTTAAATTCCTCTCATTAATATGTTTTAAAAATAATTCTTACCTCTCTAGGCTATATGTATGATAATATTCATTGCCAATTCATAGGGGGGTTTTGTTGTTATTTTTTATAAATTATTATTATCAACATCATTGATATCAATCAATTATTATTTCCATTACTAATATTATTATGATCATTACTCAATGGTCATTTTCTCATTCACATTCACACCTCTCATTGTCAATTCTCCACCTCACATTATCACCTTCTCTATTGTCATTCCTCACTCACATTCATCCACCTTCTCATTGTCATTCTCACTCACTGTCACCGTTCACTGCCATCCTCACATTCCACCTTCTCATTGTTCATGCCATCACTCACATGCAACCTTCTCACTGTCATTCCCACTCCATTTCACCTTCTCATTGTCAATTCTCACTCACATTCACCTTCACATCATTGTCATTTTCACTCACATTCAACCTTCTCATTGTTATTCTCTCTCACATTCACCTTCTCACTGTCATTCTCACTCTCAATTCACTCTTCTCCATTGTTTTCTCACTCACTTTCACCTTCTCCATTGTCATTCTCACTCACATTCACTCTTCTCACTGCATTCTCACTCACTTCACCTTCCTCACTTTCAATCTCACTCACAGTCTCATTCTCACTGTCATTCTCACTCACATTCACCTTCTCATTGTCATTCTCACTCACATTCACCTTCTCACTGTCATTCTCACTCATATTCACCTCATTGTCATTCTCACTCACATTCACCTTCTCACTGTGCTTCTCACTCACATTCACCTTCTCATTGTCATTCTCACTCACATTCACCTTCTCATTCTCACTCTCACTCACATTCACCTTCTCATTCTCACTCTCACTCACATTCACCTTTTCATTGCCATTCTCACTCACATTCACTTTCTTACTGTCATTATCATTCACATTCATCTTCTCATATTCATTCTCCCTCACATTCACCTTATCATTGTCATTCTTACTCACATTCACATTATCATTGTCAATCTCACTCACATTCACCTTCTCACTGTCATTCTCACTCACATTCACCTTCTCACTGTCATTCTCACTCAGATCCACCTTCTCATTGTCTTTCTCACTTACATTCACCTTCTCATTGTCATTCTCACTCACATTCACCTCATTGCCATTCTCACTCACATTCACCTTCCCATTGTTATTCTCACTCATATTCACCTTCTCACTGTCATTCTCACTCACATGCACTTCACTGTCATTCTCACTCACATTCCCCTTCTCATTGTCATTCTCACTCACATTCACCTTTTCATTTTCATTCTCACTCACATTTATCTTCTCATTGTTATTCTCACT
The DNA here is from genome assembly GCF_977035675.1 of Penaeus japonicus. NCBI lineage: Eukaryota > Metazoa > Arthropoda > Malacostraca > Decapoda > Penaeidae > Penaeus > Penaeus japonicus. Next base: position 2,749,097 of record NW_028234445.1, on the reverse strand, counting down.
CACATTCACCTTATCATTGTCATTCTCACTCACATTCACCTTCTCATTATCACACTCACCCACATTCACCTTTTCATTGTCATTCTCACTCACATTCACTTTCTCATTGTCATTCTCACTCACATTCACCTTATTTTCATTCTCACTCACATTCACCTTTTAATTGTCATTCACACTCACATTCACATTTTCATTTTCATTCTCACTCATATTCACCTTCTTATTGTCATTCTCTATCATCAGGTTTTCTTATTTCTTCATCATTCATTATTCTTTTCTATTTATCCATTCCTTATGTTTTAGTTATTTATTTGAGTTATTTGTAAATGTTATTTATTCATTATCATTTATCATATGAATTTCAATGTAATGATTAATATTTTCATAAAAATATTCATTTTTATTATACATAAAAAATATTCATTTTTATTATCATTTATTACAATTACATTTGTATTATTATTTCAAGAATTTTCTTTTGTAATTGTCACTTTTCATAATTCATTTTTTTCTTCTTTTTTTACTCTTTTCATTATTGATATAATTTTCATTTTTACTTCAATTTTTTGTCTATATGATTCCATACATATCACTGCAATTATTATTATTATTATTATTATTGTTATAGTTAAAATTATCATTATTTTATTTATTCCTATTACTTCTATTTCTATTTAAATTATATCAATGTTAGCCGTCCTCGGTCTTGATTGATAATTTGCGAGATCCTGTTGTTCTTGTTTTCTCGTACACTTTTTGTATTGTAGTTGTGAGTCTTTTATCACTCAGAGTACCATTCGGAAATCATAGGGTAATGACAATAGATAACACGATGCTTCCTTGTTCTTCCTTCTTGCTAAACCCAAGTCTGCTCACAGCTTCTTGCAACAAACATGGTGTATGCAAGGTGCTGTTAAGAGGAATGCACTACGTAGCCTTTCGTTTTTACAAAATACCTCTCCTCGCACTTAAGTTAGGTTTGCTAAGTCAAAGATAACAAGCCAAATGAAATTTCATATTAATATAAGTTCCGACTAATAAAACATATTACCCTAATGTGTGTAGTATTATAATGAAATGATAATACTAATAACACTAACAACCATAATAATAAATACCTGAGTATAATATGACGGAACATTGACTATAGTAGATAAAAACTATTAAAATAACGATAACAATCATATTAATATCAATATAATATCAATAAAGTTAGAATTACCATTATTATTTTTAAAAAAATTCTAGACTGATATCCGACTTTCTTTTTCATTATAATATTAGTTAATGTTAAGAGTAACTCCAACAACAATGATAGAAGTATTTGAATTCTTATTTTCATTAGCTATTTTTTACCTTTCCTATCATTGCCATCAGAATATGCATTAAAATTATAATGATCCATAATCCATTCTTTAAATCATGATGATTCTCATTCATGAATAACTTTCCCATTTTCCATTTCCACTCATTTTCTTCATCATTTTCCATGTTCCATCCAGTTCATTTCATTCTCCAGTCATTTCATGTTATTCATAGTGTCCTTTTTGCTTGTATTTAGCAGTAAATATTTTTCATTAGCATTATTATCATTAATATAATAATTCATTACGATGACAACAATTGTTGCCATACAAATTAGCATTGACCATTTTCATTCCCCAACCTCCTCAGTTCCCTTCTCATTTTGATTCTCGTTGAACATCATCACGACAGTTTTTCATTTTATTTTTTATCCCTCGCAAGTCTCAGGAGCCATTCCAGTCATAACTCCTCCTTCTGCAACTCTTTGGGTCACTCTATAACTTTCTGTATAATTTTCCTTCTCCTCCTCTTTTGTCACTCTTATACTTTCTGGTATAATTCTCCTTCTCCTTGTCTTTGTCACTCTATATTTTTCTGTATAATTCTCCTTCTGCCGCACTCGTGTTGTCACTCTATATTTTCTGTATAATTCTCCTTCTCCTACTCTTTGTCACTCTATACTTTTTCAATATAAAATTCTCCTTCTCCTACTCTTTGTCACGCTTATAATTTCTGGATAGTTCTCTTTCTCCTACGATTTGTCACCATACTTTCCTTATATTCTCCTTCTCCTACTCGGTGTCACTTATAAATTTCTGTATAATTCTTCTTCTCCTACTCTTTGTCACTCTATATTTTCTGTAACAATTTCGCTTCCTCCTACTATTTCTTTGTCACTTTACATTCTCTTTATAATTCTTCTACTCTTTGTCACTCACGTCAATTTTCTGTCCAATTCTCCTTCTCCCCATCACTTCATCATATTTATTTCTCTTCTCATTATCCCTCCTCAGTTCTCTCTTTCCTTTTCATCCTTCATGCTCATCATCCTTTTATTCAGTATGTTCCCATTAATGAGTTGTCCCTGTACACATTACTTATACCTTGTTTTATATTATCACATTGTTATTTTACTTTCAGGTAATAAAATATCATTGGTAAATTTAATTAGTATTTTTAAGATGTATATGTGTTTTATAACAAACTTTATTATTATGTACAATTATCATTCTCTTTTCTTATTCATATTTTGTTAATTTTTTTTTCAGTGTTACCTCTACAATATCTTGTTTGGATATGAATATACTGAATAATATATATATATATATATATATATATATATATATATATATATATATATATATTATATAATATATTATATATGATTATATATATGATTATATATAATAGATATATACATATTCCATATATATAATATATTGGTTTAATATATAGATATATATATATATATATATATATATATATATATATATATAGCATATATATATTTACATACAAATATGTAACACAAATATATATATTATATATCATTTATATATATATATATATATATATATACTTATATATATTGGACATACATATGTATACTCAAATATATATATATAATATATATATATATATATATATATATTATAGAGATATCTATATATATATATATATTTGTGTATACATATGTATTAACTATTATATATTATATATATATATATATATAACATATATATAAATATATATATATTTATAATTATATAGAATTTAGATATATATATACATATATATATGAATATATATATATATATATATATAATTATATATATATTTATATATAGATATTAGATATTACATATATATATATTTTATATTAATATTTATATAGAATGATATATATAGAAATATATATAAATAATACATACATATTATATGTACAAATATATCTATATATTATATATATTATATATATATATCTTGGTTATATATATATACACACACACACACACACACTACACACACAACTCGCACTCACACTCTCACTCTATACACTCACATATATTGATATTTATATATAATATAATATTTATTAATATGATATATATATATATAGATAGCTATATATATAAAATATATATATAGATATATATAGATATATATATATGTATATATACTCTATATATTATATATATTTATATATCTAAACTAAATATTATAGATATATATATATATATATATAATATATATATGCATATATAATACAATAATATATATATCTATAATATCAAAGTACTATATATCTATATATATATATATATATATTAAATATATAATATATTATATATATATATTTATATATATATCCGTAAAAATATATATATATAAAAAAATATTATATATATATATATAAATAATACAAACATTTATATTTATACATATATATGTATAATATATATATATATAAAATATATAGATAATAGATATAATATATATAAGACCAATATATGTAATTATAAAAATTATATATATAGTTAGATATATAATATATGTAAGTATATATGATATTTATGAATATATAAATAGAAATAAATAATTATATAGATATATATAATTATATAGATAAATATAATAAATATAGATATATATATATATAGATATATATATCATATAATTATATATATATATATATAACATTATAGACAATACAAATTGTATATATACATATAGATTTTTATATATGCCATAAAAAATGTATATAACAATAATATATATATCAATATGTTATATATATCTATCTATAATATATATATATATATATATATATATATATAATATTTCTATATATATATTATGGTCATCTTCATATTTGTCATATTACATCATCATAGATCTTGATTATAGAATATATTTTTTAAATAAGACATAGCTTTATATTTATATTATAACGTATAATATCATCAACATGCTCAGCTCACTTATTCGAACAAATTGTGAATGAAAAAAATGAAAATTAGAAAATTAAACAATTTATTATTGAATAGTAACATTAAAACATTACAAGGTTCTACAGTCAAGTTTTCCTTCAAGGACAGACAGCAATGCCTGGCAGCGTGGTGGGTAGACACGGCAGTGCTGGAAGTCCTTCGGAGGGGCGGGCCCGACGTGGATGCTGCAGATTAAGCGACACGTCCCCTCCACAAGCACTTCAGAAGAATTTCCCGATATATCACGTTGACGAATATAATATATATATATAAATATATATATATAATATATATAGAGATATATATAGATATATATAGATACATATATATATATAGAGAAAATATATTTAATATATATATCTATGTATGATATACATGAATATGTATGCGCATTTAGCGTGCTGCGTACATCGTGTGTCGATCGGGTATGTGCGCAGCTGCTGTCATGTGGAGAAACGTTTTGTTGTTCCTTGAACTTTTTAAATCACAAATAACATGAGAGATTTGAATACCACAGCCCGAATGCATCCTGTGTGCTCAAATGCCTTCTCTTCTCCTTTGGATTTGAAACCTCTCAGAGCTGGAGGCGGCAGCGCTGCCAGCCGCTCGACCTCAAAGG
>NW_028234445.1:2741929-2744083 GCF_977035675.1 Penaeus japonicus | reverse complement strand
CACACACACACTCACACACATACAAACACACACACGCACTCATACACATACAAACACACACACACACACACTCACACACATACTTTAATCGAATCTGTACAAGTTATGTGTCAATTCTGATATGAGTCCAATTTTTTATATAATCGCTTATATGCATTTTAAAGATATGCATGTAAGTGCGAGAGAGAGAGAGAGGAGGAGAGAATGAGGGATTATGGGGCGAAATAGAGAAAGAGCAAGAGAGGGATTATAAGAGAATGGTGGCGATAAAGAGAGATAGAGAGAGATGGGATGGAGGGAGGGATGTGGGAGAGAAAGACAGAGAGGAAAATTAGGGAAGAAAACATAGTGAGAGATGGAGTGAGAAAGGAAGAGAAATAGAAAAATTTGAAAGATAGATAGTGGATAGACAAACAGAAAATAATCCCACAAAGAAAATATTGCTGAGAGGGAGACACGAACAGAGTGCAGGGGGAGAGAAAAATGTAATTGGGATATAAAAAGCTGAGGGTCAGTTTTGCAAAAGTTCTTTCGAGCTATGAGAAATTATGACAATACTTTTATAGGAGATTATTCTCTGCCCATCTGTACATCGCCTCAATAATTCCTACAGGTCCTCTTCAAGGAAACAACCAAGAAAATTGTCTATAGTTTGGGCCATGACTTTCATAATCAGCAATTAAGTTCCTTAATACAATTAATGCATTAGTATAGTGATGAATAAAAGTGTCTTGTATCTCGTTGCAGAACACTAGACGCTCAGTTACTGTCCAACTCGGAAATGGCATCGTCCAAGCTGGCCCACGGCCAGTATGATATTATCATGAATGTGAGCCAGAAGGTGCTCCGGTTGGTGCTAGAGTGGGGCACGCCCAGGAGAGAGGCTGGCAAGACCTTTATCGAGTACCTCACTGAGGTAAAAAAGATTTCGTGGACAACTATAGGAAAACAATTTAATCAAAGCCAAAGAAGAAAGATAGAGAAGAGTCATGACACAGCCTCCTTCGATGTGTCACTCCTATATAAATGCATCAAGTATGGTTGTGACGGACTGGCACCACCGACAGACAGCAGATGGACGACTTCAGGGAACACGCTTGAATGGTACGTGACATCAATCAAGAACTATAGAAACAGCTACTTCCATGAGAAAGTAGAGATAGATGAAAAGGATTTTTTGCGCTCGATTGAGCAGGTGAGAGATCTGCTTAATAGCGCCCTCGAGAAAGCAGCAGAAATCTACAATATAGATGAAGAAGTCGTCCAAAGCATAACCAACGAAGTAAACAAAGAGATCAATGATATCAGAGACAATCCCTCGCAAGCATCGGTTGATGACAGAAAAGTCTTCGAAGAAATGTGTAAGATAGTAAAGACGGAAGGGATACCAGAGCTGAAGAAGAGATACAGAGAGGAGTCCAGTTTTGGCCCGGCTTGGAATTTGCTCGGTAGCAAGAAGGTGCGCGTGGACAAGGTCTTCACCACCATGTTAATCGAGCAGGAGAGCACTCGTACCTCGGAAACAGATGGTGACAGATACATAAATTATGAAGACCTTCTCGTGGAAGTGGAGAGAAGACGGGAGGAAAGCAGTAAAGGCTGCTCTGTTTTGCTCATTGAAGGACCTGCGGGTGTAGGCAAGACAACCCTCACAAGGAAAATGAGAAGCGATTGGGCCTCAGGCACCAGCTCAATGAAAGAGCTAACGAATATACACTATCTTATATTCATGATGTGCCGAGATGCAGAAGCTGAATCCCTAAGTCAACTCCTAGGCTGCCTAATGCCCAAAACCAAAGTGAAAATGCCAAAGCAGCAGCATTTAGCCGAATGTGTTGGGCAAAACAGCCCCTTGTGCGTTGTTGATGGGTTGGATGAATTAAATTCAGCTTCAGAAAAGGTCCTCAGGGACATCATGAGAATAGGTAGATCTAAGAAGATCACCATTCTCTGCACAACACGACCCAACAAAGTGCGCGACTTCAAGAGCTATGTGCCCGAGAACTCCCATATTATGCATGTGAAGATTCTGGGCATACAAGACCACAATCGTGCAGACTTTGTAGTAAAATATAGCCAGGCTTTACAAAATGAAGGAATCGTGAACAAAGACATCTCTGGCCTCCTTCAGTATCTAGCAAGGAAAGACGGCTC
>NW_028234445.1:2719429-2724429 GCF_977035675.1 Penaeus japonicus | reverse complement strand
AGGAAGAGGGAGAGACAGAGAAGGAAAGAAAGAAGGAGACAGAGAGAGAGAGATTACCAAGTGATGCCTCAGAGCTTACAATTGTTTGAGATCAGTACTGGTTTGAAGCGAAGACTGGATACAAAATAAGAGGGAAAACGAGAGAGAAAGAGAGAAGAGGGATAGAGGTAGGGAGTGAGAGACGGGAAAATAGAAAAAAAAGGTTGAAAATGAGAAAAAAGAAAGACAATTGGACACTTCTCTGGGTGAATATTGATGTATAAGCCAAATCGGAACAGGCTATGAGACGCTGATACTCTCCCCCAGAATATCAAGGTGTGCTGTGTCAGGCTTCGCAGACTGAGAATAGGCTATCCTTGTGCGTGGCAAATCGTACCCACCATTGGGCATCCTGCACAGCCTCTGATAAAACCACCAATGCCTGCAGAGGAGGTATTAGCAGTCTATTACGGGTGTCTGTTTTATCAGATTAATTTTTGAAACTAATCTCTCTGCCGAGGCATAGAAATTGAGAAATAGAAATGAAGTCAAACCAAATAGAAATAGAAATTAGAAGAGAAATTAAGTATGTCATAGAAATTAAGAAATCTTTACAAAATAAAAATAAAAAGTCTGTTACGGGTGTCTGTTTCAATCAGATTAATGTCTGAAACTAATCTCTGCCGAGGCATGGGTCGTAGGCAGGGCCAACACCTGTTTCAATCAGATTAATGTCTGAAACTAATCTCTGCCGAGGCATGGGTCGTAGGCAGGGCCAACACCTGTTTTTATAAGATTAATGTTTGAAACTAATCACTGCCGAGGCATGGATCATAGAACTAATCACTGCAGCATGGATCATAATGCAAACCTGTAAAGCTAATATATATATGTATATATATATATATATATATATATATATGTATATATATATATATATATATATATATATATATGAACTTATATATGATATATATGAACTCATCCAGCGCGAGCCACTCGTTCCTAAACTTTCGTTTAATAGCCATAACGCTTTGGAATATAAAAAACACCATAGTTAACACAAACAACTTTTATAAGAGTTACTCCTTAAATAAGTTCTCTGTAAGTCATAAAAAACGGTCCGAGTATTTACAGGATTAACTAAAATGTTTAAATATGCTTCTAATATTAACCTTTATAGAAAAATACAAGAAATAAACTAATTTTCTTACCGAATATTATATAGATACTGAGAGAGACTATTCTTACCTTTCTTATAGTCTGAGTATCTGGAAAGTAAATCACGTAGGCTGGACTTTGATCATCATAACCCACAAATACTCCCTCCTTACTCCTTGGATCTAATTTCTTACTCTCTTGTTCATATGCAAAACATCTTGTTCCAAAGATATTCATTTTGCTTATGTTTGGCCGTCTTCCAGTAAGCCTTTCTACTGGGTTCTTTTGAGTCCTGGGGTTATAGCACCTATTCCTGATGTAACGGGCAGTCTTCACAGCATAACTCCACATATTCTTAGGTAATTTTGATTCAATCAGCAAACAGCGAGCCATGTCAAATATTGACCTGTGAGATCTCTCAACTGTGCCATTCTGATGTGGTGAATAGGGTGCAGAGAACTCTTGTTTAATCTTGTTCTCTTTTAAGAGTGTTCTGAACTTGTTTGTTCTGTGGTCACATCTTAAGCGTTTGATATTCCCATATGGTGCTGTTTCTGCAAGATATCTTTTCATAGCTGTCACTGTAATACTCCTACTTTTAATTAGGTAAATTCTAAGAGCTCCGGAGTAGTCATCAATAAAGGAGATGCTGTACCTGTAACCTCCTCGTGCTGGTGGGTTTACAGGACTAACTACATCACAGTGGACTAAATATATAGGCTGTTGGGCCTTTTTGTCAGGCTCTCTACTCCTATACTGTGTCATCTTACAGTTGCTTCAAGTTTTAGTACATCAGCCACATTGCAAGGCCCTAGGATTTTATGCCACTCCTCTAGCTTCCCCTACATGGATTTGGCTTCCCCTACATGGACTTGGCTCCCCTACATGGACTTGGCTTGACTTCCCCTACATAGACTTGGCTTGGCTTCCCCTACATGGACTTGGCTTCCCCTACAAGGACTTTGTTAAACTTTTCCATCTGAGAACCAGTGTGTGGCTTACCTCTACGTAGATAGAACAACTTGTCTTGGTGCTGTAAGGAATCCCTCCGTTCTTCATCCCTCCATGCGAGCCTACCTACGATCTCTCGCTTCCACAGCTCTGGAGTCCGGAGGCGACTTGGCATTTTTTAAGAATTATTTTGCATTTGTACTATATTTATAAGTATATATATATATATATATATATATATATATATATATACTTATATTTATAAGTATATATATATATATATGTACTATATTTATAAGTATATATATATATATATATATATATATATATATATATATATTTATATGTATATATTTATATATATATATATATATATATACATATTAGAATAATATATTTCTTTAATATAGAAGAATATATATAAGAATAATACTTCACAGGTCACGTAAAAATAATAAATTCAAAAATAAAATATAATTGCAGTAAAAAAATATGGGGAAGGTTGTCGTAAAACACAATAGAATAAAATCACAAAATAAAAGAGATTTACGATAAAATAATGAACAAATAAAATACGACATTTGTAAAGGTGTATCTTCACGTCATCATGATTCGACAAAATATTATAAAAACAACTGATAGGAAAATAGAAATACCCCGTAAAACAGCGATTTAAAACTCAATAAAATGACCAATTAAAATAGGAGATAAAACCAAATACAGACTCGGTAAAACAAAAAGCAAAAAAAAACTAAGAAAGAAAACGTTTGGTAAGGTAAACTGAAACAAAAACACAAGCCAACTAAAAACAGACAAAAACATGCCATGAGGAAATAAAAACACGACAGAAATATAGTACAAATGCAAAATAATTCTTAAAAAATGCCAAGTCGCCTCCGGACTCCAGAGCTGTGGAAGCGAGAGATCATAGGTAGGCTCGCATGGAGGGATGAAGAACGGAGGGATTCCTTACAGCACCAAGACAAGTTGTTCTATCTACGTAGAGGTAAGCCACACACTGGTTCTCAGATGGAAAAGTTTAACAAAGTCCTTGTAGGGGAAGCCAAGTCCATGTAGGGGAAGCCAAGCCAAGTCTATGTAGGGGAAGTCAAGCCAAGTCCATGTAGGGGAGCCAAGTCCATGTAGGGGAAGCCAAATCCATGTAGGGGAAGCTAGAGGAGTGGCATAAAATCCTAGGGCCTTGCAATGTGGCTGATGTACTAAAACTTGAAGCAACTGTAAGATGACACAGTATAGGAGTAGAGAGCCTGACAAAAAGGCCCAACAGCCTATATATTTAGTCCACTGTGATGTAGTTGGTCCTGTAAACCCACCAGCACGAGGAGGTTACAGGTACAGCATCTCCTTTATTGATGACTACTCCGGAGCTCTTAGAATTTACCTAATTAAAAGTAGGAGTGATACAGTGACAGCTATGAAAAGATATCTTGCAGAAACAGCACCATATGGGAATATCAAACGCTTAAGATGTGACCACAGAACAAACAAGTTCAGAACACTCTTAAAAGAGAACAAGATTAAACAAGAGTTCTCTGCACCCTATTCACCACATCAGAATGGCACAGTTGAGAGATCTCACAGGTCAATATTTGACATGGCTCGCTGTTTGCTGATTGAATCAAAATTACCTAAGAATATGTGGAGTTATGCTGTGAAGACTGCCCGTTACATCAGGAATAGGTGCTATAACCCCAGGACTCAAAAGAACCCAGTAGAAAGGCTTACTGGAAGACGGCCAAACATAAGCAAAATGAATATCTTTGGAACAAGATGTTTTGCATATGAACAAGAGAGTAAGAAATTAGATCCAAGGAGTAAGGAGGGAGTATTTGTGGGCTATGATGATCAAAGTCCAGCCTACTTGATCTACTTTCCAGATACTCAGACTATAAGAAAGGTAAGAATAGTCTCTCTCAGTATCTATATAATATTCGGTAAGAAAATTCGTTTATTTCTTGTATTTTTCTATAAAGGTTAATATTAGAAGCATATTTAAACATTTTAGTTAATCCTGTAAATACTCGGACCGTTTTTTATGACTTACAGAGAACTTATTTAATGAGTAACTCCTATAAAAGTTGTTTGTGTTAACTATGGTGTTTTTTTTATATTCCAAAGCGTTATGGCTATTAAACGAAAGTTTAGGAACGAGTGGCTCGCGCTGGATGAGTTCATATATATATATATATATATATATATATATATATATATATATATATATATATATATATATACATATATATATTAGCTTTACAGGTGTTGGCCCTGCCTACGATCCATGCCTCGGCAGAGATTAGTTTCAAACATTAATCTGATAAAAACAGGTGTTGGCCCTGCCTACGACCCATGCCTCGGCAGAGATTAGTTTCAAACATTAATTTGATAAAAACAGGTGTTGGCCCTGCCTACGACCCATGCCTCGGCAGAGATTAGTTTCAGACATTAATCTGATTGAAACAGACACCCGTAACAGACTTTTTATTTTTATTTTGTAAAGATTTCTTAATTTCTATGACACACTTAATTTCTATTTCTTAATTTCTATGACACACTTAATTTCTATTTTAATTTCTATTTCTATTTGGTTTGACTTCATTTCTATTTTTCAATTTCTATGCCTCGGCAGAGAGATTAGTTTCAAAAATTAATCTGATAAAAACAGACACCCGTAATAGACTGCTAATACCTCCTCTGCAGGCATTGGTGGTTTTATCAGAGGCTGTGCAGGATGCCCAATGGTGGGTACGATTTGCCACGCACAAGGATAGCCTATTCTCAGTCTGCGAAGCCTGACTTCAGCACACCTTGATATTCTGGGGGAGAGTATCAGCGTCTCATAGCCTGTTCGGATTTGGCTTATACATCAATATTCACCCAGAGAAGTGTCC
>NW_028234445.1:2704429-2706929 GCF_977035675.1 Penaeus japonicus | reverse complement strand
ACTGCTTTCCTCCCGTCTTCTCTCTGCTTCCGTGAGAAGGTCTTCATAATTTATGTATCTGTCACCATCTGTTTCCGAGGTACGAGTGCTCTCCTGCTCGATTAACATGGTGGTGAAGACCTTGTCCACGCGCACCTTCTTGCTACCGAGCAAATTCCAAGCCGGGCCAAAACTGGACTCCTCTCTGTATCTCTTCTTCAGCTCTGGTATCCCTTCCGTCTTTACTATCTTACACATTTCTTCGAAGACTTTTCTGTCATCAACCGATGCTTGCGAGGGATTGTCTCTGATATCATTAATGGATCTCTTTGTTTACTTCGCTGGTTATGCTTTGGACGACTTCTTCATCTATATTGTAGATTTCTGCTGCTTTCTCGAGGGCGCTATTAAGCAGATCTCTCACCTGCTCAATCGAGCGCAAAAATTCCTTTTCATCTATCTCTACTTCCCCATGGAAGTAGCTGTTTCTACAGTTCTTGATTGATGTCACGTACCATTCAAGCGTGTTCCCTGAAGTCGTCCATCTGCTGTCTGTCGGTGGTGCCAGTCCGTCACAACCATACTTGATGCATACACATAGGAGTGACACATCGAAGGAGGCTATGTCATGACTCTTCTCTATCTTTCTTCTTTGGCTTTGATTAAATTTGTTTCGTATAGTTGTCAACGAAGTCCCTTTTACCTCAACGAGGTACTCGATAAAGGTCTTGCCAGCCTCTCTCCTGGGCGTGCCCCACTCTAGCACCAACCGGAGCACCTTCTTGCTCACATTCGTGGTAATATCATACAGGGCGTGGGCCAGCTTGGACTGGGACGGTGCCATTTCCGAGTTGGACAGTAACTGAGCGTCTAGTGTTCTGCAACGAGATACAAGACACTTTTATTCATAACTATACTAATGCATTAATTGTATTAAGGAACTTAATTGCTGATTATGAAAGTCATGGCCCAAACTATAGACAATTTTCTTGGTTGTTTCCTTGAAGAGGACCTGTAGGAATTATTGAGGCGATGTACAGATGGGCAGAGAATAATCTCCTATAAAAGTATTGTCATAATTTCTCATAGCTCGAAAGAACTTTTGCAAAACTGACCCTCTGCATTTTATATCCCAATTACATTTTTCTCTCCCCCTACACGCTGTTCGTGTCTCCCTCTCAGCAATATTTTCTTTGTGGGATTATTCTCTGTTTGTCTATCCACTATCTATCTTTCCATTTTTTTCTCTTTCTCTTCCTTTCTCACTCCATCTCTCACTATGTTTTCTTCCCTAATTTTCCTCTCTGTCTTTCTCTCCCACATCCCTCCCTCCATCCCATCTCTCTCTATCTCTCTTTATCACCACCATTCTCTTATAATCCCTCTCTTGCTCTTTCTCTATTTCGCCCATTAGTCCCTCCTTCTCTCCTCCTCTCTTTCTCTCTCGCACTTACATGCATATCTTTAAAATGCATATAAGCGATTATATAAAAAATTGGACTCATATCAGAATTGACACATAACTTGTACAGATTCGATTAAAGTATGTGTGTGAGTGTGTGTGTGTGTGTGTGTTTGTATGTGTATGAGTACGTGTGTGTGTTTGTATGTGTGTGAGTGTGTGTGTGTGTTTGTATATCTGTTATACAAACACACACACACACTCACACACATACAAACACACACACACACTCACACACATACAAACACACACACATACTCACGCACATACAAACACACACACACACTCACAAACTTACAAACACACATACACACTCACATACAAACACACACACACACTCACACACATACACACACTCACACATACAAACACACACACACTCACACACATACAAACACACACACCCTCACACACATACAAACACACACACGCACTCATACACATACAAACACACACACTCACACATATACAAACACACATACACACTCACATACAAACATACACACATACAAACACACACACACTCACACGCATACAAACACACACACACTCACACACATACAAACACATACACACACTCACACACATACAAACACACACACACTCACACACACTCACACACATACAAACACACACACACACTCACACACATACAAATACACACACACTCACACGCATACAAACACACACATACAAACACACACACACACACACACATACAAACACACACACACTCACACACATACAAACACACACACACACTCACACACATACAAACACACACACACACACACATACAAACACACACACACTCACACACATACAAACACACACACACACTCACACACATACAAACACACACACACACTCACACACATACAAACACACACACACACACTCACACACATACAAACACACACACACACTCACACACATACAAACACACACACACACTCACACACATACAAACACACACACTCACACACATACAAACACACACATGCACACTCACATACAAACATACACACACACACTCACACACACAAACACATACACACT
>NW_028234445.1:2698580-2704329 GCF_977035675.1 Penaeus japonicus | reverse complement strand
TATAGGATCCTGGTTGGGACTCCTCGTCCATATCATTTCATTTAGTCGGGATGTTGGTTGGGATGGCTTGTCCATATCATTCTAATTTTTCGGGATTTTAGTTGGGATGGCTCGTCCCTATCATTTCATTTAGTCGGGATCCTGATTGGATGGCTCGTTCGTATCATTTCATTTAGTTGGGATCCTGGTTGGGATGGCTCATCCCTATCATTTCATTTAGTTGGGATCCTGATGGGATGGCTCATCCCTATCATTTCATTTAGTTGGGATCCTGATGGGATGGCTCGTCCGTATCATTTAATTTAGTCTGGATCCTGGTTTTTATGGCTCGTCCGTATCATTTCATTTAGTGTGGATCCTGGTTGGGATGGGTCGTCTTTATCATTTCATTTAGTTGGGATCCTGGTTGGGATGGCTCGTCCGTATCATTTCATATAGTCGTGATCCTGGTTGGGATTGCTCGTCTATATAATTTCATTTAGTTGGGATACTGGTCGGGATGGGTCGTCCGTATCATTTCATTTAGTCGGGATCCTGGTTGGGATAGGTTGTCCGTATCATTTCATTTAGTTGGGATCCTGGTCGGGATGGCTCGTCCGTATCATTTCATTTAATTGTGATCCTGGTTGGGATGGCTCGTCCGTATCATTTCATTTAGTCGGGATCCTGGTTGGGATGGGTCGTCCGTATCATTTCATTTAGTTGGGATCCTGGTTGGGATGGCTCGTCCGTATCATTTCATTTAGTTGGGATCCTGGTTGGGATGGCTCGTCCGTATCATTTCATTTAGTTGGGATCCTGGTTGGGATGGCTCGTCCGTATCATTTCATTTAGTTGGGATCCTGGTTTGGATGGCTCGTCCATATCATTTCATTTAGTCGGGATCCTGGTTGGGATGGCTCGTCCGTATCATTTCATTTAGTTGGGATCCTGGTTGGGATGGCTCGTCCGTATCATTTCATTTAGTCGGGATCCTGATGGGATGGCTCGTCCGTATCATTTCATTTAGTTGGGATCCTGGTTGGGATGGCTCGTCCGTATCATTTCATTTAGTTGGGATCCTGGTTGGGATGGCTCGTCCGTATCATTTCATTTAGTTGGGATCCTGGTTGGAATGTCTCGTCCAAATCATTTCATTTAGTTGGGATCCTGGTTGGGATGGGTCGTCCGTATCATTTCATTTAGTTGGGATCCTGGTTGGGATGGCTCGTCCGTATCATTTCATTTAGTTGGGATCCTGGTTGGGATGGCTCGTCCGTATCATTTCATTTAGTCGGGATCCTGATTGGATGGCTCATCCGTATCATTTCATTTAGTCAGGATCTTAATTGGATGGCTCGTCCATATCATTTCATTTAGTCGGGATCCTGGTTGGGATGGCTTGTCGGTATCATTTCATTTAGTTGCGATCCTGGTTGGGATGCCTTGTCCGTATCATTTCATTTAGTCGGGATCCTGGTTTGGATGGCTCGTCCATATCATTTCATTTAGTTGGGATCCTTGTTAGGATGGGTTGTCTGTATCATTTCATTTAGTTGGGATCCTGGTTGGGATGGATCGTCCGTATCATTTCATTTAATCCGGATCCTGGTTGGGATGGGTCGTCTGTATCATTTCATTTAGTTGGGATCCTGGTTGGGATGGGTCGTCCCTATCATTTCATTTAGTTGGGATCCTGATGGGATGGCTTGTCCGTATCATTTCATTTAGTTGGGATCCTGATGGGATGGCTCATCCGTATAATTTCATTTAGTCGGCATCCTGGTTGGGGTGGCTCGTCCATATCGTATCATTTAGTTGTGATCCTGATGGGATCTGTATTGTTTCATTTAGTCGGGATTCTAGTTGGTATGGGTCGTCCGTATCATTTTATTCAGTTGGGATGCAGATGGGATGGCTCGTCTCTATCATTTAATTTAGTCGGGATCATTGTCGGGATGGCTCGTCCCTATCATTTCATTTAGTTGAGATCCTGGTTGGGATGGCTCATCCATATCATTTCATTTAGTTGGGATCCTGATTGGATGGCTCGTCCGTATCATTTCATTTAGTTGGGATCCTGGTTGGGATGGCTCATCCGTATCATTTCATTTAGTTGGGATCCTGGTTGGGATGGCTCGTCCGTATCATTTCATTTAGTCGGGATCCTGGTTGGGATGGCTCGTCCATATCATTTCATTTAGTCGGGATCCTGATTTGTATGGCTCGTCCGTATCATTTCATTTATTGTGGATACTGGTTGGGATGGGTCGTCCGTATCACTTCATTTAGTTGGGATCCTGGTTGGGATGGCTCGTCCGTATCATTTCATTTAGTTGGGATCCTGGTTGGGATGGCTCGTCCGTATCATTTCATTTAGTCGGGATCCTAATTGGATGGCTCGTCCATACCATTTTGCTTAGTAGGGATCCTGGTTGGGATGGCTCATCCGTATCATTTCATTTAGTCGGGATCCTGGTTGGGATGGCTCGTCTGTATCATTTCATTTAGTCGTGGTCCTGTTTGTGATGGCTCATCCCTATCATTTCATTTAGTTGGGATCCTGATGGGATGGCTCATCCCTATCATTTCATTTAGTTGGGATCCTGGTTGGGATGGCTCATCCGTATCATTTCATTTAGTTGGGATCCTGGTTAGGATGGGTTGTCCGTATCATTTCATTCAGTTGGGATCCTGGTTGGGATGGCTCATCCGTATCATTTCATTTAGTCGGGATCCTGCTTGGGATGGGTCGTCCGTATCATTTCATTTAGTTTGGATCCTGGATGGGATGGGTCGTCCGTATCATTTCATTTAGTTGGGATTTTGGTTGGGATGGCTCGTCCGTATCATTTCATTTAGTTGGGATCCTGGTTGGGATGGCTCGTCCGTATCATTTCATTTAGTCGGGATCCTGGTTGGTATGGCTCGTCCATATCATTTCATTTAGTCGGGATCCTAATTGGATGGGTCATCGGTATCATTTCATTTAGTCGGGATCCTAATTGGATGAGTCATCGGTATCATTTCATTTAGTCGGGATCCTAATTGGATGAGTCATCGGTATCATTTCATTTATTCGGGATCCTGGTTGAGATGGCTCGTCTGTATCTTTTCATTTAGTCGGGATCCTGACTGGGATATCTTATCCCTATCATTTCATTTAGTTGGGATCCTGATGAGATGGCTCGTCCGTATCATTTCATTTAGTCGGGATCCTGGTTGGGATGAGCCGGCTCGTCCCTATCATTTCATTTAGTTGGGATCCTGGTTAGGATGGGTTGTCCGTATCATTTCATTCAGTTGGGATCCTGGTTGGGATGGCTCATCCGTATCATTTCATTTAGTTGGGATCCTGGTTGGGAAAGGTCATCCGTATCATTTCATTTAGTTGGGATCCTGGTTGGGATGGCTTGTCCCTATCATTTCATTTCGTGGGGATCCTGATGGGATGTGTCGTCCGTATCATTTCATTTAGTTGGGATCCTGGTTGGGATGGCTCGTCTTTATCATTTCATTTAGTTGGGATCCTGGTTGGGATGGCTCGTCTGTATCATTTCATTTAGTCATGATCCTGGTTGGAATGGCTCGTCCATATCATTTCATTTAGTTGGCATACTGGTTGGGATGGGTCGTCCGTATCATTTCATTTAATCGGGATCCTGGTTGGGATGGGTCATCCGTATCATTTCATTTAGTTGGGATCCTGGTCGGGATGGCTCGTCCATATCATTTCATTTAGTGTGGATCCTGGTTAGGATGGCTCGTCTGTATCATTTCATTTAGTTGGGATCCTGGTTGGGATGGCTTGTCTGTATCATTTCATTTAGTCAGGATTCTGTTGGGATGGCTTGTCCGTATCATCTTATTTAGTAGGGATCCTGCTTGGGATGGGTCGTCCGTATCATTTCATTTAGTTGGGATCCTGGTTGGGATGGCTCGTCCGCATCATTTCATTTCCTGGGGATCCTGATGGGATGTGTCGTCCGTATCATTTCATTTAGTTGGGATCCTGGTTAGGATGGGTCGTCTTTATCATTTCATTTAGTTGGGATCCTGATGGGATGGCTCGTCCGTATCATTTCATTTAGTTGGGATCCTGATCGGGATGGCTCATCCGTATCATTTCATTTATTTGTCATCCTGGTTGGAATGGCTCGTCCATATCATTTCATTTAGTTGGGATACTGGTTGGGATGGGTCGTCCGTATCATTTCATTTAGTCGGGATCCTGGTTGGGATGGGTTGTCCGTATCATTTCATTTAGTTGGGATCCTGGTCGGGATGGCTCGTCCGTATCATTTCATTTAGTGTGGATCCTGGTTGGGATGGCTCGTCTGTATCATTTCATTTAGTTGGGATCCTGGTTGGGATGAGCCGGCTCGTCCCTATCATTTCATTTAGTTAGGATCCTGGTTAGGATGGGTTGTCCGTATCATTTCATTCAGTTGGGATCCTGGTTGGGATGGCTCATCCGTATCATTTCATTTAGTTAGATCCTGGTTGGGATGGGTCGTCCGTATCATTTCATTTAGTTGGGATCCTGGTTGGGAATGCTTGTCTGTATCATTTCATTTAGTTGGGATCCTGATGGGATGGCTCGTCTGTATCATTTCATTTAGTTTGGATCCTGGTCGGGATGGCTCGTCCATATCATTTCATTTAGTTTGGATCCTGGTTTCGATGGCTCGTCCATATCATTTAATTTAGTTGGGATCCTGGTTTTGATGGCTCGTCCATATCATTTCATTTAGTTAGGATCCTGGTTGGGATGGGTCGTCCCTATCATTTCATTTAGTTGGGATCCTCATGGGATGGCTTGTCCATCTCATTTCATTCAGTCGGGATCCTGATGGAATGGCCCGTCCGTATCATTTCATTTGTCCGTTGGGATGGCTCGTCCATATCATTTCATTTATTTGGGATCCTGGTTGGGATGGCTCGTCCGTATCATTTCATTTAGTTTGGATCCTGGTTGGGATGGTATCTGTATCATTTAATTTTGTTGGGATCCTGGTTGGGATGGGTCGTCCCTATCATTCCATTTAGTTGGGGTCCTGATGGGATGGCTAGTCCGTATCATTTTATTTAGTTTGGTTCCTGGTTGGGATGGTTCGTCCGTATCATATCATGTAGTTGGGATCCTGGTTGGGATGGCTCGTCCGTATCATTTAATTTAGTTGGGATCCTGATGGGATGGCTCGTCCATATCTTTTCATTTATTTGGGATCCTGGTTGGGATGGCTCGTCCATATCATTTCATTTAGTTTGGATTCTGGTTGGGATGGCTCGTTCTATCATTTAATTTAGTTGGGATCCTGCATTGGATGGCTCATCTGTATCATTTCCTTTAGTCTGGATCCTTGTTTGGGATGGCTCATCCGTATCATTTCATTTAATTGGGATCCTGGTTGGGATGGCTCGTCCATATCATTTCATTTAGTTGGGATCCTGATGGGATGGCTCATCCCTATCATTTCATTTAGTTGGGATCCTGATGGGATGGCTCGTCCCTATCATTCCATTTAGTTGGGATCCTGGTTTGGATGGGTCATCCCTATCATTTCATTTAGTTGGGATCCTGATGGGATGGCTTGTCCGTATCATTTCATTATGTCGGGATCCTGATGGGATGACTCATCCGTATCATTTCATTTAGTTAGGATCCTGGTTGGGACTGCTCGTCCATATCATTTCATTTAGTCAGGATCCTGGTTGGGATGGCTCATCCGTATTATTTCATTTAGTTGGGATCCTGGTTGGGATGGCT
>NW_028234445.1:2685193-2692693 GCF_977035675.1 Penaeus japonicus | reverse complement strand
TAATTACACCATAATTAACAACAGCAATGATACTAATAACGAAAAATACATTTCGATAATTAAGGAGCAAAAATAGGCAAATACAATGCTTAATTACCATAAATATTGAAACGGAATACTGCTAATTACACCTCATTAAACCTATTAATTACATCTAAGACTAATTACCCAAAAGGGACAGATGTCATTAGCCCACTAATTATCTTAAGGAAGGGATAGTGTTGTAATTAAGGGACAGTAATTAGTGGGTAATTAAGGGAGAGTAATTAGGGGGTGATATAAGGACAGTGATTAGGGAGTGATTAAGAGAATGTGTCGAGAGGTGATTAAGAGAAGTAATTAGGAAGTTGAGAGGAAATAACTTTTCACCGTAAAAAAATTCACTAATAGTTAATCTCGTTATTTTTCACTATAAAATATTTCCCCATAAACACATTTCACGATTTTTTTTCACTGCAAAAAAATCCTTTAAAAACAATTTTTGTTATTTTTCACTGCAAAAAAATCCTTTAAAAACAATTTTTGTTATTTTTCACTGCAAAAAAATCCTTTAAAAACAATTTTTGTTATTTTTCACTGCAAAAAAAATCCCTTTTAACCAATTTCGTTAATTTTCACTTCAAACGGATTATTTTTTTTTCACTGCAAATTTATTCATTATTTTCCTCTGTAAATTTATCTTTATTATGTTTTCACTGTAAACATTTTCACTGCCAATGTATATTGTTAACTTTCACTGTAAAATTTTCTCATTTCTTTTATTATTTTCAATGTCACTGTAAAATTTTCATATCTATTTGATTGTATTTGAATTTCACTGTAATTTTGTTATCACGGAATTTCACTGTTAATGAAATTTATAAACACTGGTTATCACTGTCATTTTCTTTAACAATCGATATATTTCATATTTTCATTTTCATTTCATTTCACTGCAATCTCTTTTTTTTCCTTTGAAGAATTTCGTTATTGTTGAATATCACTGTTGCCAAAATAGCCTCTGTCTCACTGTTGCCAAAATTAGACTTGAAGATTTGAATGAATCCAAATTGCACTGTTGCCAAAGATCACTGTCAACAATTTCCACCGTTGCAAAATTGCACTATTGCAAATTTCCACTGTTGTCAATTTTTTTCAGCGATGCCAAATTTCACCGTCAAAGAATTAAAAAAAAATCCGTTTGATTCACTGTAAATTTGACCGGATTTTTGTAAAAATGATTTTATCTTATTTTTTTCTCTTGATTCGAAAGAAAAAAATCCTCTTTATCTTTCTCTCTCTCTCTATCTCTCTCTTTTCTGTCGGACTCTCTTCTCTTCTCTTCTAATTCTCTTTCTTCTCTTTCTCTCTTTTAATTCTTTCTCTCTCTCTTTCTATCTTCTTTCTCTCTCTCTCTATCTATCTTCTTTCTCTTTCTTCTCTTTCTCACTTTTTCTCTTCACTTACTCTCTTTTCTGTCTCTCTCTCATTTATCAGACTTTTCTCTCTATCTCTCTTATCGTCTCTCCATCCCCTTCTTCCTAATTTAACATCTCTCTCTCTCTCTTCCTTCTCCTTCTCTGGTTCCTTCCTCATTTAGCATCTGTCTCCCTCTATCTCTTCTTCTCCCTCATTTAGCATCTTCTTCTCCCTACCTCTCTCCCTCATTCATCATCTTCCTCTCTCCCTATTTCCTTCTCCCTTAATCATCTTCATCTCCCTCTCTCCTTCTCTCCTTTTGCCTTAATTATCGCCTCCTCCTCTCTTCCCTTCTTTCTTTCCTTCTCCCTTAATCTTCATCTCCCTCTCTCCCTCTCTCCTTTTCCCTTAATCATCGCCTCCTTCTCTCTTCCCTTCTTTCTTTCCTTCTCCCATAACCACCATCTCCCTCTCTCCCTCTCTCCTTCTCCCTTAATTATCGCCTCCTTCTCTCTTCCCTTCTTTCTTTCCTTCTCCCATAATCACCATCATCCTCTCTCCCTCTCTCCTTTTCCCTTAATTATCGCCTCCTTCTCTCTTCCCTTCTTTCTTTCCTTCTCCCTTAATCACCATCTCCCTCTCTCCCTCTCTCCTTTTCCCTTAATTATCGCCTCCTTCTCTCTTCCCTTCTTTCTTTCCTTCTCCCATAATCATCCTCTCTCCCTCTCTCCTTTTCCCTTAATTATCGCCTCCTTCTCTCTTCCCTTCTTTCTTTCCTTCTCCCATAATCTTCATCTCCCTCTCTCCTTCTCTCCTTTTCCCTTAATTATCGCCTCCTTCTCTCTTCCCTTCTTTCTCTCCTTCTCCCATAATCTTCATCTCCCTCTCTCTCTCCTTCTCCCTTAATTATCGCCTCCTTCTCTCTTCCCTTCTTTCTTTCCTTCTCCCATAATCTTCATCTCCCTCTCTCCCTCTCTCCTTCTCCCTTAATTATCGCCTCCTTCTCTCTTCCCTTCTTTCTTCAGAGTCTCGGCAGTTTAATCTTCATCTCCCTCTCTCCCTCTCTCCTTCTCCCTTAATTATCACCTCCTCTCCTTCTCCCTTAATCACCACCACCCTCTCTCCCTCTCTCCTTCTCCCTTAATTATCGCCTCCTTCTCTCTTCCCTTCTTTCTTCAGAGTCTTGGCAGTTTAATCATCATCGTCTCTCTCCTTCTCTCCTTTTGCCTTAATTATCGCCTCCTTCTCTCTTCCCTTCTTTCTTTCCTTCTCCCATAATCTTCATCTCCTTCTCTCCTTCTCTCCCTCTCTCCCTAATTTACTACCTTCCTCTCTCCTTCTCTCCTTCTCCCTTAATCATCATCATCTCTCTCCTTCTCTCCTTCTCCCTTAATTATCGCCTCCTTCTCTCTTCCCTTCTTTCATCAGAGTCTCGGCAGTTCCAGATTCGCAGGCGCCGGGGCCCTGCGAAGAGGAACTGCAGAATCCTCTTGAATCATCTTGATTCCGTAGATATCGTGGTAGATTTTGGCCAGATCCTGCGGGATGTCCTGCGAGATGTCCTGCAGGGAGATGGAGGAAGGATGGAGGAGGGAGGAGGCAGGAGGAAAGGAGGGGGAGGGGGAGGAGGAAGAGGAGGAGGAGGAGGAGGAGGAAGAGAAGCGAGGAAGGCCTGCTATGCCTCCTCCAGTGGGACAGGAGGTCGGTTCGCAGGCCTCGAAGGTAGGGAAGGAGGAAGAGGAGGAGGAGGAGGAGTCGAAGGAAGAGGAGGAGGAGGAGGAGTCGAAGGAAGAGGAGGAGGAGGAGGAGGAGTCGAAGGAAGAGGAGGAGGAGGAGGAGTCGAAGGAGGAGGAGGAAGAAGAGGAGGAGTCGAAGGAAGAGGAGGAGGAGGAGGAGTCGAAGGAAGAGGAGGAGGAGGAAGAGGAAGAGGAGTCGAAGGAGGAAGTCGCGGAGTCAAAGGAAGAGGGAAGGCGGGACGAAGAGGAATGAGAAGTGGAGGGGGGAAGAGCGGCGGGGGGAAGAGCGGCTGTGGTTGTTGTAGCAAGGGGGGGTGGGAGTGGGGTCGGAACGGCGAGGTTCGGCCCACCTGGAACTCCGAGGTGTTCAGGTGGGCCACGCTCAAAAAACGGGAAGGCCATGTCTCGCACGGGGGAATGGGCCTGCGTTTTGAAGCCAGTCGACCCTCCACCTCCTCCTCCTCCTCCTCCTCCTCCTAGGCCTAATCCTATGCCGACACCTCCTCCACCTCCTCCTCCTCCTGCTCCTCCTCCTCCTCCTAGGCCTAACCCTATGCCGACACCTCCTCCTCCTCCTCCTCCTCCTCCACCTATTCCTCCTCCTTCTCCTGCTCCTCCACCTATTCCTCCTCCTCCTCCTGCTCCTCCACCTATTCCTGCCCCTCCTCCTCCTAGGCCTAATCCTATGCCGACACCTCCACCTCCTCCTCCACTTCCAGCGCCTCGGAACCCACCTTCAGCACCTCCGAACCCACTTCCAGCGCCTCCGAACCCACCTTCAGCGCCTCCGAACCCACCTTCAGCCCCTCCGAACCCACCTTCAGCGCCTCCGAACCCACCTTCAGCGCCTCCGAACCCACCTTCAGCCCCTCCGAACCCACCTCCACCTCCTCCTCCACTTCCAGCGCCTCCGAACCCACCAAAGTCCCCGTCGAGAGGAGGTCCCGAAATGGGGACATTGATGCCAGTGGAACTCGATCCGAAGGCCCCGCTGAAGTCGGCTCCGGGGAAGCCCCCAGTGGTGTCAAAGCTTGACGAACCGCTGGCACTCGAGTCGAAGCCAGGAGAACCACTTGTCTCGAAGCCAGGAGAACCACTTGTCTCGAAGCCAGGAGAACCACTTGTCTCGAAGCCAGGAGAACCACTTGTCTCGAAGCCGGACGAACCACTTGTCTCGAAGCCGGACGAACCACTTGTCTCGAAGCCGGACGAACCACTCAGGTCGAATCCAGGGGAACCACTCAGGTCGAATCCAGGGGAACCAGCGGCGTCGAAGCTAGATGAACCACTCAGGTCGAAGCCAGACGAAGAAGGAGAGCCACTTGTCTCGAACCCAGACGAACCACTTGTCTCGAAGCCGGACGAACCACTCAGATCGAATCCAGGGGAACCAGCGGCATCGAATCCAGGGGAACCAGCGGCGTCGAAGCTAGACGAACCACTCAAATCAAACCCCGACGAACTTGTCTCGAACCCCGACGAACCAGCGTCGTCGAAGCTAGATGAACCAGCGGCGTCGAAGGCCCCTACGAGCCCTGGACCGGCCCCGGCATCCAGCCCCGCGTCAAAGCTTGCACTCGTGCCTGCGTCGAAGCCCGGTATCCCGTCGATGTCGAGGCTCGTGGTCGTGCCTTCGGTGCCTCCTCCGGGGCCCGAGGAGCTGAAACTTGCGTCGAAACCTCCAGCTCCTCCAGCTGTTTCGAAACCTCCGGCTCCTCCAGCTCCGTCAAACCCCACTCCACCAGCTGCTCCGGGAAGAGGGACTCCACCTCCGCCGCCGCTGGCTCCCGCACCGAAGCCGGCGTCGAAACCTCCGGCTCCTCCAGCTCCGTCAAACCCCGATCCACCAGCTGCTCCTCCACCGAAGCCGGCATCGAAGCCTCCAGCTGCTCCAGCTCCGTCAAACCCCGATCCACCAGCTGCTCCTCCACCGAAGCCGGCGTCGAAACCTCCAGCTGCTCCAGCTCCGTCAAACCCCGATCCACCAGCTGCTCCTCCACCGAAGCTGGCGTCGAAACCTCCGGCTCCTCCAGCTCCGTCAAACCCCGATCCACCAGCTGCTCCAGGAAGAGGGACTCCTCCTCCGCTGGCTCCTCCACCGAAGCCGGCGTCGAAGCCTCCAGGTCCTCCTGCTGTTTCGAAACCTCCGGCTCCTCCAGCTCCGTCAAACCCCGAACCACCAGCTGCTCCTCCACCGAAGCCGGCGTCGAAACCTCCAGCTCCTCCAGCGGCGTCGAAACCTCCGGCTCCTCCAGCGACGTCGAAGCCTCCCGAACCACCAGCTGCTCCGGGAAGAGGGACTCCACCTCCGCCGCTGGCTCCTGCTCCTCCAGAGGCGTCAAACCCCGCACCACCAGCTGCTCCTCCACCGAAGCCGGCGTCGAAACCTCCGGCTCCTCCAGCTCCGTCAAACCCCGATCCACCAGCTGCTCCTCCACCGAAGCCGGCGTCGAAACCTCCAGCTCCTCCAGCAGTCTCAAAACCTACAGTTCCTCCAGCTGCATCGAAGCCTCCGGCTCCTCCAGCGGCGTCGAAATCTCCAGCTCCTCCAGCTGCTCCAGGAAGAGGGACTCCACCTCCTCCGCTGGCTCCTCCACCGAAGCCGGCGTCGAAACCTCCAGGTCCTCCTGCTGTTTCGAAACCTCCGGCTCCTCCAGCTACGTCAAACCCCGATCCACCAGCTGCTCCTCCACCGAAGCCGGCGTCGAAGCCTCCAGCTCCTCCAGCTCCGTCAAACCCCGATCCACCAGCTGCTCCTCCACCGAAGCCGGCGTCGAAGCCTCCAGCTCCTCCAGCTCCGTCAAACCCCGATCCACCAGCTGCTCCTCCACCGAAGCCGGCGTCGAAGCCTCCAGCTGCTCCAGCTCCGTCAAACCCCGATCCACCAGCTGCTCCTCCACCGAAGCCGGCGTCGAAGCCTCCAGCTCCTCCAGCTCCGTCAAACCCCGATCCACCAGCTGCTCCTCCACCGAAGCCGGCGTCGAAACCTCCAGGTCCTCCTGCTGTTTCGAAACCTCCGGCTCCTCCAGCTACGTCAAACCCCGAACCACCAGCTGCTCCGGGAAGAGGGACTCCACCTCCGCTGGCTCCTGCTCCTCCAGAGGCGTCAAACCCCGCACCACCAGCTGCTCCTCCACCGAAGCCGGCGTCGAAGCCTCCAGCGGCGCCAGCGGCGTCAAACCCCGAACCACCAGTAGCGTCGAAACCTCCTGCTCCTCCAGCTGCTCCAGGAAGAGGGACTCCACCTCCGCCGCTGGCTCCAGCACCGAAGCCGGCATCGAAACCTCCAGCTCCTCCAGCGGCATCGAAGCCACCTGCTCCTCCAGCTCCGTCAAACCCCGATCCACCAGCTGCTCCTCCACCGAAGCCGGCGTCGAAGCCTCCTGCTCCTCCAGCTCCGTCAAACCCCACTCCACCAGCTGCTCCGGGAAGAGGGACTCCTCCGCCGCCGCCGCTGGCTCCCGCACCGAAGCCGGCGTCGAAACCTCCGGCTCCTCCAGCTCCGTCAAACCCCGATCCGCCAGCTGCTCCTCCACCGAAGCCGGCGTCGAAACCTCCGGCTCCTCCAGCGACGTCGAAACCTCCGGCTCCTCCAGCGACGTCGAAACCTCCAGCTGCTCCGTGACCAAAACCTCCTGCTCCTCCAGTAGTCTCAAAACCTCCTGCTCCTCCAGGTGCGTCAAACCCCGAACCTCCAGCAGCTGCTCCTCCAGCCAAGCCTCCGCCCCCAGGTCCATCCACTCCGGGCAAAGGCACGCCGCCGCCGCCGCCGCCGCCGCTTGAACTGCCGCCGAACCCAGCGCCTACGTCAAACCCCGGCCCGGCTGCGTCAAACCCCGGCCCGGCTGCTCCAGGAGAACCAGCTGCGAAACTACCTCCCGCTCCGGGGCCGAAGCCTCCGGGCGGACCTCCCGCCCCGACGTCAGGAGCACCGGGGGCGGCGTCCCCCCCTACTCCAGGAAGGGGAACCCCCCCAGGGCCCCCCGTGCCGAAGCCCCCGGAACCGCCGGGACCAAAACCTTCCGCACCGAAGCCAGTCGCTATGTCGAACCCTGCTCCTGCTCCTGCTCCTGCTTCTCCGGCTGCTCCTCCAGGACCAAAGCCTCCAGCACCAGCTCCTCCTTCGAAGCCTCCTGCTCCTGCTCCTCCGGCTGCGTCAAACCCCGAGCCAGCTGCTCCTCCATCAAACCCCAAGTCGAAGCCTCCAGCTGCTCCTCCAGCGCCGCCTCCGCTCATTCCGGGAAGAGGGACTCCTCCTCCGCCGCCGCTGGCTCCACCGTCGAAGCCTCCAGCTGCTCCGGGACCAAAACCTCCAGCCGCTGCTCCGTCAAACCCCGATCCACCAGCTGCTCCTCCACCGAAGCCT
>NW_028234445.1:2665578-2680093 GCF_977035675.1 Penaeus japonicus | reverse complement strand
TCTCTTTTTTCTTTTTCTCTCTTTCTCTCTCTCTCTCTCTCTCTACCTCTCTCTTCTCTCTCTCTCTCTTTCGCTCTTCATCTCTCTCTCTCTCTCTTCTCTCTCTCCTTCTCCCTCTCTCCTGTTTTCCCTCCTCCCTCCCTCCACAAAGCTCCACTCCTCCCTTACCTTCTCTCTCTCTCTGTCTCTCCCTTTTAATCTTTCTCTTGTTCACTTTTGTTCATCACTGTTCAGAATCATTCCATTTCATTTAGCAATGTTCACCTCTGTTCCCTCTTGTTCACCATTTGTTCAATGTTCATTTTTGTTCACTATATGTTCAATGTTCATTCTTGTTCACTAGTGTTCAATTTCGTTCACCTCTGTTCTCTCAGATTCACCAATGTTTACCAGATGTTCACAATTGTTCATTCTTATTCACAAATGTTCACTTTTGTTCACAAATATTTATAAATGTTCACTTTTGTTCACAAATATTTATACATGTTCACTTTTGTTCACAAATCTTTATAAATGTTCACTTTTGTTCACAAATATTTATACATGTTCACTTTTGTTCACAAATCTTTATAAATGTTCACTTTTGTTCACAAATATTCATAAATGTTCAGTCTTATGGTCCTTTTTGTTCACTCATTTTCAAAAATGTTCACTCATTCACAAATATTCACAAATGGTCACCTTTGTTCACAAATGATCACTCCCATTCACATTTGTTCACAATTTGTTCACATTCATATTTGTTCACAAATACTCACAAATCTTCACTTTTGTTCACAATTATTCACAAATACTTATAAATGTTCACTTTTGTTCACATTTATTCACTAATACTCATAAATGTTCAATTTTGTTCACATTTATTCACAAATGTTCACTTTTGTTCACATTTATTCACAAATGTTCACTTTTGTTCACAATTATTCACTAATACTCATAAATGTTCACTTTTGTTCACATTTATTCACTAATACTCATAAATGTTCACTTTTGTTCACATTTATTCACAAATGTTCACTTGTTCACATTTATTCACAAATGTTCACTTTTGTTCACATTTATTCACAAATGTTCACTTTTGTTCACAAATAATCACAATGTTCATACTTGTTCACGAAATGTTCACGCCCATTCACATTTGTTCACTATTTTTCACATTCATAATTTGTTCACCAAAAACTCACAAATCTCACTTTGTCACATTTATTCACAGAATACTTATAAATGTTCACTCTTGTTCACTTTTGTTCACAAATACTAATAATTGTTCACTTTTATTCACAAATGTTCACTTTTGTTCACAATTATTCACAAATACCCACAAATGTTCACTTTTGTTCACTTATGTTCACAATTATTCACAAATACCCACAAATGTTCACTTTTGTTCACAAATACTCATAAATGTTCACTTTTGTTCACAATTATTCACAAATGTTCACTTTTGTTCACATTTATTCACTAATATTCATAAATGTTCACAAATACTCACAAATGTTCACTTTTGTTCACCGTTGACCTCTGCTGACCCCTTCCCTCTGCTTCCCCAACAGCCCCCGGAGAACGACCTGATGCGAGGCAGCGACCGCGTCGTGTCGGAGGCGGAGCTTCGCGTCCGCCGTTCCCTTCAGCGCCTCCACGTACCCGAGTGGATGAAGAACGTCCCCAGCGAGCAGAGTTTCCTCCTGAAGAAGCGGGACGGGTATGGCGGGAGGTCGAGTGTAGGTGGAGGAGCAGTGGGAGGTGGAACGACGGGTGGATGGGCTTCCTACTCGGCCCGTGCGGGGTCTATGACCTCGCTGGGGTCGGTGCGCTCGGCCGGGGGGGGTCAGCTCGGGAGCAAGGTCGTCATACCCACGCGGGTCACTTCGGCGAGGGGCTTGTCCATGACGACGTCGGCCGGGGGAGGGGGTCTGATGACTTCGTCCTACGGCATGGGCTCAATGACGTCGCCGAGCTCCGCCTCTGTCAGCCCCTCCCCGAGCGACAAGATCTCCCTCTTCACCTATCCCTCGGGCCGTTGGAGCTCCTCGAGGCTCAACTCGGGCAACGTCACGCCCACGGGATCCGTCAGGACCCTCGCCACGCCCACCAGCCTGTCCCGCACGCCCTACCTGGGATGGAGGTCGCAGACTTCCCTGGCGAAGTCGCAGACCTCCCTCTCGGGTTCCCAGAGTTCCATCCTGGGATCCTACATGACCCCGGCCGAGAGACTGGCACTCGGGGTCACCTCCTACTCCTTCCTCAAGAGTGACGCCACGAGGAAGAAGGAAGAGGGAGAGGGAGAGGAAAGGGGAGGAGAGAAGGAGAGCGAGGAGCGAGAGGAGAGAGAGGAGCGAGAGAGAAGGGCGAGTGAGCGAGAGTCGGACGAGGACAGAGAGCGAGAGGGCGGCGATGGCAAAGCGGCGAGATCCGAGGTGGACGTCCACTCCTCCATACGAGAAGTGACCTCTGCAATCGTGCACTATTGCAAGGACTCCAGCCCCTCCCCCAGAGCTACGAGAGGTCAGAGGTCACGGCCCGCGCATCCCCCGCCTCCCGTTCCCTCGAGGGGAGGAGGTCAGGACAGGTCAAGATCGCCTTTCGAAGGACAGGAGAGATCCAGGTCACCTATGGAGGGTCAAGACAGGTCGCGATCCCCCATGGAAGGTCAAGACAGGTCAAGTTCAGCGCTGGACGACCAAGAAAGACTGTTCAACCTTGAGAACCAGATCGAGACTCCTAGAAGGTCTCTCACGCCCTTGGAAGGTCAGATGAGGTCAAATTCGCCCCTGGGAGGTCAGATGAGGTCAAATTCGCCCCTGGGAGGCCAGATGAGGTCGAATTCGCCCCGTCGCTTGGTATGGGTTGAAAGTTCCTTCGTGGGCTCACGGCCCATTCACTCTCCCGAGACGCCCACTGCCTCGACTCACGCCCTTACGACGCCCACGCCCACCTCCGACGCCTTGGGTCCGTCCGCGGTCAACGGCGATGGGTCAAACCAGGTCAGGATGGGAGAGGAGGAGACAGTCCCGAGAACCAAAAGTTCCACTCCAGGTGAGTATCTGCTGGCGTGGTGATGACCCGGGATGACCTTGTGAGGGTAAGGTCAGGTCGTGAGATGTGACCCCAGCTGTGGGAAGTGTGTCAGGTTAGGTCGTGAAGACACGAGGTGACCTACAGGTCTATGCAAAGCGGTGTGAGGTCACGCAAAAGGTCAAATCTTGATCTTAAGGTAGCCAATAGAGTGACCCTAAGCTCATATGCCATGTTAGGTCAGAAAATGCTCAGAGATCACCAATAGGTCGATGCAAAGGTCACCTCATGTCACAATAAAAAGGTCCAGCGATAGCAGACAAGGTCATATAACGGCCAGACGAAAGACTGGGTCAGATCTTAAACCAGGTCAAGTTGAGCAGCTTCCAAAGTGGGAGGGGGAGGGGGGGTAATTTTGTTATATATATATATGTTATATATAGAACTATATATTGTAAATACAGTTTATATGAATTAATTTTTGAATTAAGGTTATTGCGTGTATTACCAAATGCTTCCTGTTTATAGTAAAAGTAGAAGTAACTATATATATATATATTGTTACTGGTTCTAGAATACTTGTATACTGTACAAGTTGTTATCATTATTAGTTAATATATTGTCATTGTTAGTATTATTATTACTATTATTTTTATTATTGTTATTATTATTATTATCATCATTTTTCTTGTTATAGTGATGATAATCATCTGTTATGTTGATCGGAATTAATATTTTCATCGTCATTATTATTATTATTATTATTATTATAACTTTCATAAGCTTTTGTGCTAAAACATGCATTTTTGTTAACAAAAATGAAATATAACTGTTTGCAATAAAAAAAAAATAAATGAAATAAAAAGCAAAGTCAAAATGCATTCCCCGCTATGCAAAAAATAATTGTCATGCACATAAATAAAAGAGAAAGAGAGAGAGAGAGAGAGAGAAAATATATATATGAATATATCATCATTTATTATCATCATTCTCGTTATTATCGTGTTTTTACTATTCCGAAGGTGATCTAGAATGGAAAATTTATGAAAATGTCTATTTAAGATAATCAGATAATAACGATGATGATTGTGATAATAATTGTAATAGTTAATTTGATTTAACACGTGTTGACAGTGGCAACCTTGTTATGAATAAAGAATGTTATTTATATCATTATGATATGTAATATTTTTTATTGAAATAAATGTTTTGTATGAATATAGGGTTATATATATATATATTTATATATAGATATATAGATAGATATAGATACACATACACATTTTTTTTCTTTTTGTATTTCTCTCTCTCTTTCTCTCGCCCTCCTTCTCTCACTCTCTCTCTCTCCCTCCCTCTCTCATTCTCTCTCGCCCTCCCTCTTTCATTCTCTCTCTCTTTCTCTCTCTCTCTCATTCTCCCTCCCTCTCTCACTCTCTCTCTTCCTTCCTCTTTCATCCTCTCTCTCTCTCTCTCATTCTCTCTCGCCCTCCCTCTTTCATTCTCTCTCTCTCTCTCTCTCTCATTCTCCCTCCCTCTCTCCCTCCCTCCCTCCCTCTCTCATTCTCTCTCGCCCTCCCTCTTTCATTCTCTCTCTCTCTCTCTCATTCTCTCTCTCCGTCCCCCCTTGTCTCGCCCTCCTTCTCACATTCTCTCTCTCCCTCCCTCTCGCCCTCCCTCTCTCTCTCTTTATATACATACATATATATATACATATACATATATATATATATATATACAATAATATTTTATAAAAATAGGTTTATTTGTGATATAGTATATATTTTATAGATTTGGGTTTTAGTGTGCGGTCAATTACAAACTATAGCGAAGAGGTTTAATGCAGAGTGGCACTATTATTATCATTATTATTTTTCATTTTTTTCTCATAATATCATCAGTGTTTTTATATTTATAGTTAGATTTATAACTCGTTGTGGAATATTATTGTATTGTAAAAAGAAATGTTTTGATGATGATGATAATGATAATAGTAATTTTAATCTAAAAAAAGGGTTTTAGTTATTATTATTTCAATTATTAATATTAATGTTATCATTATTATTATTGATATTATTATTACTATTATTGATATTATTATTATTATTATCATTATTGTTATTATTACTATTTTGATTATTTGTAGAATAAATCGACGCACAAAAAAAATATTATTATATATATTTGAAATTGAAAATATAAATATGCCTATTTGTAATATAAAAGTATTGCTTCTCATGCCCGTTGAAAATATATTAAAGTTTTTTTTTTTTTTTTTTTCTTTTAAAAATTGTAGTTTTTATATGAGTTTCCCCTCCTTTTGGATTTTGGTTCCGTTTTCTATTGCTTTATTTGCTTGAAGTAGAAATTTCGTTTTTTTTTCTTTCTTTGTAAAATTTGCCGAATTTCTATTTAATTTATTATTATTTTATGTGAAAAAAAGATTTCTAATTATCTTGAAAAAAAAAGATTATGAGAATTTGTATGTTCTTTTAACTATCATAGTTATTGTCACTGTCATTATATCTGTCATTGTCATTGTCACTGTCACTCACTGTCATTATCACTATATTTGTCACTGTTACTCATTATCATTATAACTGTCATTATCACTCACTGGTACTGTCATTATCACTGTCTATATCATTATCACTGTCATTGTCACTGTCATTATCCTTGTCACTGTCATTATCATTATCACTGTCATTATCCTTGTCACTGTCATTATCATTGTCACTGTCATTATCACTGTCACTGGTACTGTGATTGTCATTGTCACTGTCATTATCATTGTCACTGTCATTATCACTGTCACTCACTGGTACTGTGATTGTCATTGTCACTGTCATTATCACTGTCACTATGTCACTTACATTTTTGGAAATGATGATAATGAAAAAAAATCAATATCATATTTATTGTTAAACATTTTAATATTAAAATTATTGTTATCATTGTCATTATGACGAATATTATGATCGTGATGATGATGATGATAATAGTAATCAAAGGAATAATGATGATAATGATAATGATTTTGATAATGTGATCAATAACACAATATGATTATTATTATGATAATTTTCATTATTATTAAGATCATTATTATTATTATCATTATTATTGTTATTATCATCATTATCATTGTTATTATTATTATTATTATTATTAGTAGTAGTATTGTTATAATTATTATTGTTATTACTACTACTACAATTACTATGATGATGATAAGGATAATAATGATAGTAAAAAGAATAATGATTATCATTATTACTATTTTCATCATAATTATCACAAAAATATATCTATATCCTTTCTCTCTCTCTCTCTCTCTCTCTCTCTCTCTCTCTCTCTCTCTCTCTCACTCTCTTTCTTTCTCTCTCTCTCTTTCTCTCCCTCCCTCCCTCCCTCTCTCCCCCTCCTCCCCTCTCACTCTCTCACTCTCTCTTTCTCTCCATTCCCGTTCCTCTTACCCTTCCTCTCTCCCCTCTTCACTCATCCTCCACCCCTCATCCTCTCTGCTCCATTCTCTCTCCCTCTATCTCTCTACTCTCTCTGCACGCCTCTCACTAGTTCTCTCGGTTTTCTGTGATCCCCCTCTCTGTCCTCCCCCTCTCTCTCTCCCCTCCCCCCCCTCCACTCTCTCCTATCTCTCTCTCCCTCTCTCTCTCTCTTCTCCACTCTCTCTCACTCACCTCTCTTTCTTTCTCTCTCTCTCTCTCCTCTCCCCCCCACCTCTCTCTCTGCCATCCCGTTCCCCTCCTCCGCCCTCCACTGCCCTCACCATCTCTTTCTCTCCATTCCTCTTTCCCTCTCTCTCTCTCTCTCTCTCTCTCTCGTTCTCTGTCTCTCTCTGTCTCCCCCCTCTCTCTCTCCCTCCCTCCCCCCCCTCTCTCTCTATCTCTCTCCCTCTCTCTCTCTCTCTCTCACTCTCTTTCTTTCTTTCTCTCTCTCTCTCTCTCTCTCTCTCTCTCTCTCTCTCTCTCTCTCTCTCTCTCTCTCTCTCTCTCTCTCTCTCTCTCTCTCTCTCTCTCCGTCTATCTGTCTGTCTCTCTCCCTCCCCCCCTCTCTCTCTCTATCTATCTATCTATCTATCTATTTATTTATCTATCTACCTATCTCCCTCTCCCTCTATATTGTACAGTTTAAACATCATATTATTATGATTATTAAAAATAGATTACTGAATAAGAAACACATGAAATGAAATAAAAAAAGATAACTGAGGGACAGAGATAATGAGAGAGAGAGAGAGAGAGAGAGAGAGAGAGAGAGAGAGAGAGAGAGAGAGAGAGAGAGAGAGAGAGAGAGAGAGAGAGAAAGAGGGACAGAGAGGGAGAAAGAGAGAGAGAGAGAGAGAAGCAAAGAGAAAGAGCTAGCGAGGGAGTGTGTGTCAGAGAGAGAGAGATGATGAGAAAGAGGCAGAGAATAAGAGAGAGAAAGAGAAAGAGGGACAGAGAGGAATAAGAAAGAGGGAATAAGAGAGAGAAAGAGAAAGAGGGACAGAGAGGGAGAAAAAGAGAGAGAGAGTTATGTTAAAGGAAACGGAAACAGAAATAGGAAAAGAAAGGGAGAGGGAAGAAGGGAGGAGAAAGAGAGAGAGAGAAAATAAGACAGTGAGTGAGAGAGAGAGAGAAAATAAGACAGTGAGTGAGAGAGAGAGAGAAATAGAAAGAAAAAAGAGAAAGAGAGAGAGAGAAAGAAAGAGAAATAGAGAGAGACAGAGATAGAGAAATAGAAAGAGAAATAGAGAGAGAGAGAGAAAGAGAAATAGAGAGAGAGGGAGTGAGACAAAGAGAAAGAAAGAAAAAAGAAAGAGAGAAAGAACTTCACAAGAAAATAATTATAATCTCAATATTTCATAGAAAACGGAATGAGTTAGAAAAAGTGTGACGGGTAACTATTGTAAACTCTTTGTATTCCTTTTATTTTCAATATATATGTATCTGCCTATTCATATATACCTGTAAGTGTGTGTGTGTGTGTTTGTGTGTATGTATATATATATATATATATATATATATATATATATATATATATATATATGCACGCTCACACACACGTACACACAGACACACACAAACACACACATGCGCTCGCGCGTACACACACACGTACACACAAAAACGTACACACACTCACATTCACACTCACAGAAACACTCACAGAAACACTCACAGAAACACTCACAGAAACACACACACACACACACACACACACACACACACACACACACACACACACACACACACACACACACACACACACACACACACACACACACACACACACACACACACACACACTCTCTTCATACACCGTAAGTGGTCTTGTTTGTGTACTTATGTACTTATTTATGTGTGTATAATCTATGTTATTTATCTAATTTACAATACACACACATAATATGTGTATATATACAATAGTATACACCACACAACACACAAAATACATATACATATATACAATATACACATATGCTGTATTATATTCAACACACACAGACCACAACACACAAACAGTCGCACACACACCAACCACCACACACCATTTCACACACACCACAACACAACACACACACACGCACACACCACAACACACACACACAACACAACACACCACACACACAACAACACACAACACCACACACAGCTAAACACACACACACACAATACACTCACAAATACTCACACACACATACACAACACATACACTCACACACACCTTACACACAACACACACACACCGTAAGTGTGTCTGTTTGTTGTATTTATGATTATTTTTGTGTATATATCTATGTTAAATATAATATAATTATATATATATAATATATATATATATTATATATTATATATATACAAATATATAGATATATATAATAAGTTTATATATACCATATATAAATCATTTATATACGATTTATATATATATATGGTATATATTTATATATATATATAATATATTATATATATATAGTATAATAAAAGTATATCTATATCTACACATATATTTTTGTTTGGGGGGGGGCTGTATATATTACACACACACACCACACACACACACACACACCACCACATTATAAATAACTATATATATATACTATTAATATATATATATATAGTTAAATATACATATATATAATATATATATCTGAATACATCATATATATATATATGAATATAATATATGATATATATATTATGCATATCTATATGATATATATCAATATCTATATATATCTCTCTCTCTATATAATAATATATATAACATTAATATATACATATAAAATATATATCATATATATATATATAATATACATATATATACGATATATAAATAATCTAAATATATATATAATATATATGTATATATACATATATATATATTATATCTATATAGATATACTATATCATATATATAGTATATACATATATATTATGTCATATGAATAATACTATAATATGTACATATATATAATATATATATATGTAATATATATATATATAATATACATATATATATATATATATATCTATATAACATCATATATAAATCTATATATAATTAACTAGATATAAATTTTTAGTATATATATATATAGCATATATATATAAACATATATATATCTCTTATATAGATATTATATATATGTATATAAATATACAGACTATATAATTGTATACGTATATCTATATATATATACATATAGATACATATATACATATATAATATATAAAAAAATATATATATATATATATCTATATATATAATCTATATATATATATATATTAAATGTTATATATATATAATATATATTATATATATACATATTTATATATATATATAGATATATAATAATATATTATCTTATTTCACAAATATCATAATAAATTATTTATATTAATATATATATACCATATATAAAATCATATCAAATATCACATTAGATATATAGAGAGATTCTATATAATATATATATATATAGATATTATATAATATATATATTATAATATCATATCATAATAATATATTATATATATATTTTATATTATTATAATATGTATTTATAGTCTATCTATCAATATATATATTATACTTATATATATTATACATATATAATATATATACACTATTATATATATATATATATAATATTATATATAAATATATATCAAATCAATTAGATCATATATATTATAAAAAATATATAAATATATATATATATATGGATATCCAATATAGTATATAATATACATCTAGTATCTATATAATATTATATAAATCTATATATATCTATATATATATATATATATCTCAAATAATATATATATAACATATATAATTTTGATATATATATATATATACACACACACACACTCAACTATATACAAATTTTACTTTATCCACATATTTACGCACACAAACACACACACACGCACACACATACCCACACACACACACTCAAACCACACACACACACACACACAACACACCACACCACACACACACACACACAACACAACACACACACACTCACACACACTCAAACACACAACACACACACTTATATATATATTATATATATATATATGAATTCTTGTCATATTCTCTATAAAATATATATATATATATTATATATATAATATATTTATTATATATATATATATATATTGTATAATATATAAATATATATATTTATATATATATGTATATATTTTATATATAGATATATATATTATATATTGAATATACTTAAATCATATATATAATATATAATATATATATATAATGGTATATTATATAAACAATATATCTATATATATCTATATATATAACACAATTTTGTATATATACATCAAATCTATAAAAATATATAGTAATAAATATATATATATATATATATATATATATCTATATAATAATCTATATTTGTATATATATGCATGTTCATACATATATAAACATAGTTAATATCTTATAAATCCATACTAAATTAAATATAACTATATATATATATAACTAAAAATCTATATATCTCTATATATAAATAAATCCACCACCTATGCTTTATATGAAATAAATAATATATATATTTATCTATGTAAAATATAAACTATCACTATACTATTATATATATATGTGTCATAAATAACATCTATATAAATATAATTTCGATAATATCTCCATATATACATATGATATCTATAAATAAATATATATATAAACCAGATCGATAACATATTTATATTATATAATTACATATGTATAAATAGACCAAATATAAATATACAAATATCCAATATAATATATATCACTATATATAGATATAATGTATATATGTGTATCTATATATGTTATTATATAGCATATAATATATAAATAAGTATGTATATGTAATTGTATAAATATGGATATATAAAAAATAATATCATACATTTCATATACATATATATATACATAAACATAAACTATATATATATATAAATAGCTACTATATATATACCTATTACAAATATATAAATATATATATATATAAATATATAAACATATATACTGTCCATAATGTACATATATATATATTGTATATATATATAGATATATACACTATATATAGATATTATTTCATAATATACACACAAATCATATTATATATTTATATATTATAATTATATATGTAATGTATCATCTATATATATAATATATCATACTTTATATATAATTTATTATAGTATTTAGGTTTATATATATATATATATATTATATATTCATATATATATTTATCGTATATATATCTATTATATATATCCATATATATTATTTATTATAAATATATATTATATATACTATATAAAAAATGTCAATATAGACATTATATATTATTACTACATACATATTTATATATAAATATATATGTATATAACAATATATAAAATAGATATATATAAATAAAATATATATAATTATCTTAAAAATATATCTCGATATATATATATAAATATAGCTATTCTATCCTTATATATATATATATGTACACTCTATAATAAACTCAGAATATCACTATAAATCCATCTAAAAATACTCTATATCAAACACGTATCTATAAAAATATATATATATAAAACAATATATATACTGTACATTATATATCTGCAATATTAATACCTATCTATATAAATAAATTTATATATATATCTAATATATATTATATATCTATATATATATATAAAAGCTATATATCTATATATATTACATACCTATATATATATATATAAATAGAAATATATCTATATATTCTATTCTATATATATATCTATCTATATATGAGAGCGAGAAGCGAGAGGCGCTCTCGACGGGAGAGCAGAGAGAGCGATAGAGAGAATTGATAATAGAATACTAGATAGATACGATAAAGATAAATATAAAACTGTATGGATAAGACATCATATATATATATCAATCTATAAATATATCTATACACATATACATCACATACAATATATAGATAAAATACATTTATATATGTATATATATATACAATTTAAATATAAAATCATAAAAATACTAAATCTTTATATATATACCATTCATATAACTCTAACACTATAACTATATCAAATATCACTATAACAACCACACTATCTCACTCTCACACAAACTATGACTCTAACTCATCGTCTGAACTCATCAGCTCACTCAGATAAACTATCTACATATATATAACACACACATCACTATATATAAATCAACTATATACTATCTCTCTATCTCCACTCAACACCCTAGTCCAACAATCCTCCTCTAACACTGACAATAAAATCTATATAAAATATCTATAACTAATACCACACACATCCATCTCTTTACCTATCTCTCACAGAATCTAACAGAAAAAATGAAAATATCAAGTAAAAAAAAATATCTTATATCCCACGCAATAAAACGATCTATCAACCCTATAATCAAAAAATGTATCTATATATATATCTATGTCTATCTAGTATAAATCTCAATCTCTCAATAATATCATAAATAAATATCATAACCCACTAACACCACACTCTTACCCACAAACAAAAAAGATCCATATAAAACCTATAACTCAATGCCATCTAATCAGACACCCTAAACTTAAATCTCAATATATCTATATATATATATCTATATGTATATAGATATTATCTAAAAATCTAAATATATAATAACTCACTCAACCACTCTTACCTCTAATCAATGTAAAATATCTCACTGATCACTCTACTACTTCACAACACACCACACGTCAACTCAAACACCACACAAAAAACACTAAATCATATTATCTATATAAATCTACACCTCACAGCTCCATACCATATCCTCAGTCTAAATCGCCATGTATAAATCAAAATAAAATATAACAATCACTCCAAACAATCACACACTCGAAACACACTATCACACTTTACAGCTCACACACCCACAAACACACACTCACCACAAACTAAAACACACTCTCACCTCACTCTAACTCCTCATAACTCATTTATAACATAGACTAAAAATATCAGACATCTGACACACACTCACTCTGATTATATATTACCATCTATATCATATTCCGTATGATTATAAAAGTTATATATATCTATAAATATCAAAAATCACTAAATAAATAAAATATCACTATAAAATATAAATATCTATATATAATATCTATACTTCTATTATCTAGCTCATTACTCTCATCTCATATCTCTCCTTCTCACTCTAAACCCACTCTAACCCACTCACTCTCACACTCATACACAAACAATCTCTTATCCATCATATATATATCAATCATATGAATCTCAATATACTCTCTGCTTTTAACAACAAACTCCTATTTCTATTGATCAATAACTATCATTCTACAAACTCAAACTCTATCATACATATAATAACTAAATATATTCTCATCATATTCAATCCCTACATATAACCCAATTACATAACACTAAAATTTCTAATTGTATATCTAACCTCTCTCTAAACCACGTAATAATCCCAACTTTACAACCTATAATATATTTAACTAAATATATAAATCTTTAACAATTATTATTAATATATCTATAAATATCTTAAAATAACTCATCTATATAACTCTATCTATCTCACTCTCAATCTATATCTATCAATATATATTATATATGCGTATTGTTACATATATATGCATATTTTAATTTCATAGATAGCCATATCTATTTGAATATATTACCTATAATATATATAATATATATATATATATATAATAATATATAGATATATTTATTTATATATATATGTTTTGGATATAATTAAATAAATAATAGATATAATGAATTTATATATCATATATATATTTATAAGATATATATGTTTAAAAATCAACATATATAAATATATAGATATATTAAAATATATATTATAAATATAAATATATGTATATATAGATACATTGTAGTATATATAGAATCATATATATTATATATAAATATAT
>NW_028234445.1:2640578-2643078 GCF_977035675.1 Penaeus japonicus | reverse complement strand
TAACACAGAACTAACAAGCGTACAGCTGTTTACACCCTCCGTTCCGTGGTTCGAGACTTCCAACATCAGTGGCGAGCCCGAATCAGTGCCCGTCGGTGCCAAAGTGAGTAACTTCTCCGTCATGGGGACCTGCGCCCCGCCGGAGGGGGTTGGCCCCCCCTATCGCGCAGGTGGTTGGATCATCAACCAGCTGGGAGGCGCGGGAGACAGCCAGAGGCAACCCCTGGGGCTCCCCGAGGCCGGGCCTCTGGTGGCGCTGGATTGGCCCGGGGTCGTTGAGCACAGCGCCCTGCAGGGACCCCGCGCCAGGGGTCTCGAGGGGTGGCTGGTCCCCCACCCCTTGCTTCCCCCCCCTAGGGCCCACGTGGCGCCCCCCGTCCCCCCCACGGTGCCCCTGATACCCCTGCCACCACGGAGGGGCGTGACCTTCCACCTCCCGCCGCGGCACATGAACATTCCCCCGGACTCCTCCTCGGAGAACGGCAACGAGAACGTCAGCGTCGACGAGGAGAAGGAAGACGACGACGACGAGGAAGAGGAGGAGGAAGAAGACGAGGAGGAGGAAGAGGAGGAGGAGGAGGAGGAAGGAGAGGAGGAGGATGGGGAGGCGAATCACACCAGGGGACAGAGGGGCGTCGCGACCCCTAGCGGCGGGGCGTGGCAGTGCCAATACCCCCGGTGCGGCAAAGTCGTGGCAGCGTCGTCAGAGGAACCGTACAAGGAGTGCCACCAGTGCCACACGCCCTACTGCTCGAGGCCCTGCCGGCGCATGCACTGGGACAACCACAAGCGACACTGCGCAAGGATCCGTGCCCGGGCCTTGGCCAAGGAGCTCAGCCTCAGCCTGCGTCACCAGCCGAAGGTCCTCGAGCACTTGAGCGTCGTCGCGCGTAGGGGCCTGAGGTCCCTAGGGCGCGGCGCGGTGAAGATCTTCTTCAGGGACGCGGAGGAGGTGGAGAATTTCCTGCTCGACGTGTGTTCCCCCGCGGCACCGGACGCGAGGAAGGACAGAGAGACCAAGAAGGAGAGGGCGCACAGTGCCTTCCCGCAGCTCCACTACGTGACGAGTCAGGACCTCCTTCCGCAGGAGACTGGCGAGGGAGTGTACAGGAAAATCTGCCAGTTGTGTAAACTTTACAACACGAGGGAGACTTTCGTACTGTATGTGAGTATTTGTGTAGTGGAAGGAGGAGGAGGAGATGGAGGAAGAGGAGGAGGAGGAGGGGGAGGGAGGATGGGACAGGGGATAGGTGGAGGAGGAACAATTCTCTCGAGAGTGTCGAGGTGTGTCAAGTTAAAACTAGCTCCTGAGGATGCAGGGGGAGGAGGTGGAGGAGGGAGAAGAGGCGGAGGAGGAGGAGGAGGAGGAAGTAAAGGAGTAATCGCCTACCCTCAGAGGTTCCTTTCGTGCCCCACAACCTCCTCTTCCTCCTCCTCCTCCTCCTCCAACGTGCCTCCGATCCTCCCTCCTCTCTCCTACCAACAGAACTTCATCTCGCGCGACCTCGAGGGCGAGCCTGAGACCCTGATCCTAACCCCCTTACGAGAGGCCAACAGGGATCCCACGCTGCCACCATTGTCCGGCGAGGAGACCCCCGCCACGCGCCTCGCCACCTACCACAACATCCTGCAACGCCTCGGGGAAAGGGGAATCAGCCTGCGACACCAGTACCCGGAGGTGGAGAGGAGACTCCGGGCTTTCGTGGAGCTGGGACACCCCTTCCCCCCCGTTACGATCCAGCCGCGGAACGCCTCGACCGGATCGACGTTCCTCTGCGTCATCATGCCCAGGCTGGACGCGTCCAAACTCCAGCTCTTGACCAGAAGGAATTCTAGAGTAGTTACCCTTGATGTCTCCCCCTCCTTGCCTGCAAAGAAAACGGGTTCGCGGAGATAGACGGTTTTAAAAAGATAGAAAGAGGAAAGGAAAAGAGAGAAAGAGAGAGAGAAATATGTATAAGTGAGAGAGAGAGAGATGAATAGGCAGCAGAAGGAAGGAGGAGATAGAGAGAACGTGATAAACGAGACAGAGACAGAGAGCAAAAGTGAGAATAAGTTAAAGACAGATCCATGTATTAAGAAAAGGAAGGAAGAAAGAAAGAGAGAAAGAAAGAAAGACATAAATAGAGAGAGTGAGTGAGAGAACGAGACACACACATACACAGACAGTCAGAGAGACAGAGAGAGAGAAAGAGAGGAAGTTGGAAGAGAGCAAGAGACTGAATTAGAAAAAGAAACAGCGAGAAGGAAATAAGAAATATAGATCTATCTCTTTATCTCTCTCTCTCTCTCTCAGTCATTCTATTTATCTCTATCTATCTCTATCTCTTTCTCTCTTACTATTCCCTAAAAAGAAAAATAGAAAGAAAGGAAGGAGACAGAGAATGGTGTTAAAAACAGCGATAACCGAAACTGAAACACGACATAAAACTTGTAAAGCAATAAGTGGAAGAGAGG
Organism: Penaeus japonicus; assembly: GCF_977035675.1. NCBI lineage: Eukaryota > Metazoa > Arthropoda > Malacostraca > Decapoda > Penaeidae > Penaeus > Penaeus japonicus. The sequence goes on along the minus strand of NW_028234445.1, from coordinate 2,640,621 downwards.
AAGTGAGTGCTAAGTAAAATGACTTAAATATGATAAAGAAGTG
>NW_028234445.1:2630578-2633078 GCF_977035675.1 Penaeus japonicus | reverse complement strand
GTGCCAGGGAAGAGAGAGAGAGAGAGAGACTGAGAAAGTGCCAACGAAGAGAGAAAGAAAGAGAGAGAGAGAGAGAGAGAAAGAAGAAGAAAAAAAAGAGAACGAGAAAGGGAAGGCAGAGAGAAACAGAAAGATTAATTCTCAGAGGTCATGTCAATCAAAAAGGGAAAAACTCAGTGACCTTACTTGAGATCCAAAGACAGTGCATACCGCATCTTGACCTTATTTCCTGTCCCTCTGATCGGCCATGGTTCGTGCCCAGGCGCCACATGGCATCTGGTGACAAGTACAAGGCTTGGCTCAATTCCAAACGTAACCCTACTGTGAAAAGGTGAAAAGACACAAAAAATAAGGTGAATAGGCACCAAAAATAAGGTGAAAAGGCACCAAAAATAAGGTGAAAAGACAAAAAATAAGGTGAAAAGACAAAAAATAAGGTGAAAAGACAAAAAATAAGGTGAAAACACACCAAAAATAAGGTGAAAACACACCAAAAATAAGGTGAAAACACACCAAAAATAAGGTGAAAACACACCAGAAATAAGGTGAAAACACACCAAAAATAAGGTGAAAACACACCAAAAAATAAGTTGAAAAGACTAAAAATAAGGTGAAAAGACACCGAGAATAAGGTGAAAAGACCAAAGATAAGGAGAAAATACACCAAAAATAAGATGAAAAAACACCAAAAATAAGGTGAAAAGACACCAAAAATAAGGTGAAAAGACACCAAAAATAAGGAGAAAATACACCAAAAATAAGATGTGAAAACACCAAAAATAAGATGTGAAAACACCAAAAATAAGGTGAAAACACCAAAAATAAGGTGAAAAGACACCAAAAATAAGGTGAAAAGACACAAAAAATGTGAAAAAGACCAAAAATAAGCTAAAGTCTACCCAAATAGGTGGTAAACAATGGTGGACTATTATCAAACAAAAACAAGTAATGGCACTATGGCACTCACTACTCAGCAAAAAATAGAGATATTGGCACCGCACCTTGCACCGAAAATGTCCCCGATGGTGCCAACAAAGACAGAAATCGAAAGAATTCTGAAAGACCTCAATCAGACAAAAGAAGAAATAACGAAATACGACGATTAAGTCCAGACGAAATAAGTCCAGACGAAATAAGACCAGAAAGTAAAGAAAGTAAAATAAAAATATAAGAAAGTAAAGAAAGTAAAGTAAAAATATAAGAAATTAATGTAAAAATATAAGAAATTAAAGTAAAAATACAAGAAAGTAAAGTAAAAATATAAGAAAGTAAAGAAAGTAAAGTAAAACTCAATATAAGAAAGTAAAGAAAAAAAGAAAGGAAGTAAAGAAAAAACCAAAAATTATCGTCTTGTGACACTACTCTCTGCTGTCTGTAAAGTTCTTAAGAAAATAATTGGTTCACGTCTAACAGGACAGAAGAGTGAGTGAGAGAGAGAACGAGAGAGAGAGAGAGAGAGAGAGAGAGAAAGGAAGAGAGAGAGATAGAGGGAAAAGAGAGAGAGATAGAAAGAGAAAGAAAGAGAGAAGAGAGAAAAGAGGGAGAAGAGAGTGAGAGAAAGAGAGAGAGAGATAAGAAAGAGAGAGAGAGATGGAGGAGGGGGACAGAGTGTACCAGGGAAGAGTGAGAGTGAGAGATTGAGACAGAAAGGAAGAGAAAGAGAGAGAGAGAGAGAGAAAGAGAGACTGAGAGTGTACCAGGGAAGAGAGAGTGAGAGTGAGAGATTGAGACAGAAAGGAAGAGAAAGAGAGAGAGAGAGAGAGAGAGAGAGAGAGAGAGAGAGAGAGAGACAAGGGAGAGAGAGAGAGAGAGAGAGAGACAAGGGAGAGAGAGAGAGAGAGAGAGAGACAAGGGAGAGAGAGAGAGAGAGAGAGAGAGAGAGAGAGAGAGAGAGAGAGAGAGAGAGAGAGAGAGAGAGAGAAGAGGGAGAGAGAGAGAGAGAGAGAGAGAAGAGAGAGAGAGAGAGAGAGAGAGAAAAGGGAGAGAGAGAGAGAGAGAGAGAGAGAGAGACAAGGGAGAGAGAGAGAGAGAGAGAGACAAGGGAGAGAGAGAGAGAGAGAGACAAGGGAGAGAGAGAGAGAGAGAGAGACAAGGGAGAGAGAGAGAGAGAGAGAGACAAGGGAGAGAGAGAGAGAGAGAGAGACAAGGGAGAGAGAGAGAGAGAGAGACAAGGGAGAGAGAGAGAGAGAAGAGAGAGAAAGAGAGAGAGAGAGAGGACATCTCACCAAACACTCACTGATGTGCTCCCGACAGTTTGCATTGAGGAGGAGCCACTCAGCTGCTGATTTCCCATCTGCTCCCGTCTTCTGCCTGGAGCATTACCCTTGACCTTAACTGACAGCTGTGATAGCTCTGGGTATCGAGGGGGCCTTCGATCGAGTGTGAGATGATGCCCTGATTGAGAAATGATGTGGCATTGGTGTGGGTGGACCACTTTTGAGGTATGCCCTTGGGCAAGGCATAGTAACCTCTAAGCCTCCCGGCCAGGGTCACGGTGAAG
>NW_028234445.1:2623295-2625478 GCF_977035675.1 Penaeus japonicus | reverse complement strand
AGAGGGGAGAACTGGAATCACCACAAGGGGAAGAAGAGAAAAAGAAGAAGAATTAAGAATGAGGGGAGAGCGAGAGGGGCAAGAGGGACAGAGGCAGATAGACAGACAGAAAGAGAGAGGAAGAGGAGAAAGAGAGAGAGAGAGAGAGAAAGGAAGAGAGAAGGAGAGAAAGGCATACAGTATGAGAGCGAAAGAGAGAGAGAGAGAGAGAGAAAGACATAGAGAGAGAGAGAGGCGGAGCAGGAGGTGAACGGGAGAGAGAGAGAGAAAGGAAGAAAGAGAGGAGCGAAAGAGAGAAGACAGAACGACAATAATAGCAGAATGGTAGAGATATGAGAGAAGGTGAGCCGAAGAGAGAGAGAGAGAAAAAGAGAAAGAAAGAGAGGAGAGGGGGTAGGAGGAGGAAGGGGAGATAGAGGAGGTAGAGAGAGGGAAAGAGAGAGAGAGAGAGAGAGAGAGAGAGATGGAAAGAGGCATAACAATTAAAAGGAAGAGGAGATGAGGAAGAGAGAGTTTCCCCCCCCCCCCCCCCCCCCCCACCCCCCCCCCCCCCCCCCCCCACCCCCCCCCCACCCCACACCCCCCCCCCCCCCCCCCCACCCTGAAGAACGACGATGAGACGGGGAGGGGGCGGAAGAGACAGACATGAGAAAGTAAGGGAGATAGAGAAGGGAAAGAGAGACAGACAGACATAATGACAGTGTGAGGAAGAGAGAGAGAGTGAGAATAAGAGAGCGAGAGAGACAGAGACAGACATAAGAAATGGGGAAGAGGAGGGAGGGAAGAAGAGAGATATAGAAATACACAAACTGAGTGAGAGAGAGAGAGAAAAAAAAAGAGAGACAGAGACAGAGACAGAGAGAGAAGAAGAGAGACAGAGACAGAAAGAGAGAGAAAGGGAAAGGAAGAGAGGCAGAGAGAAAAAAAGAAGAGAGAAACAAAAAAGAGAGAGAGAAGAAGAGAGACAGACAGAGAGAGAGAAAGAGAAAAGAAGAGAGACAGAGACAGTGAGAGAAAGATAAAATAAGAGAGACAGAAAGAAAAGAGATGAGAAGACAGAGAGAAAGAGAAGAGAGGAGAGACAGAGAGGCAGAGAGAGAGAGAGAAGAAAAGAGAGTGAGAAGAAGACCAGAGAAGACAGTGTCGAGAAAGAACAGAAAAGGAGCAATGAGGGAAGACAGAAGAGGCAGCAGAGAGAGAGCCGAGAAAAGAGATGAAGAAGAGGGAGATCACTGAATGGAGACAGAGAGAGAGAACGAGAGAGAAGAGAGAAAGATGAGAGGAGATATAGAGAGACAGAGAGAGAGAGAGAGGAGAAAAGCAAAGCCGCCCCGAAAGAGATGACGAAGACCATGAGAGGCCAGAGAGAGAGAGAGAGAAAGAAGAGAAGAGAGTGAGCGATACAGCAGAGACAGAGAGAGAAGGACTGAGAAGAGAGGAGAGAGAGGATATGGGAGAGGACAGAGACAGGACGGCAGATTGAGAGAGGAGAGAAAGAGAGAAAGAGAGGAAGAAGAACCGGCAAGAGGCACGGCAGAATAGAGAGAGAGAGAGAAATGAGAAGAGGAGGTAAGAGACAGTAGAGGCAGGCAGAGAGGAGAGCAGAGAGAAAGAGAGAACGAGAGGAGCATACAGAGACGACAGAGACAGAGAGAGGATAGAAAGAGAAAGAGAGTGGATGTAAGAGAAAGACGTTATTAAACGGGCAAATGTGATTAAGATGTAGAGAATGACCCGAGAGGGGAAAAAGGGAAAAACTTTTTAAGGTCATTCAAAGAAGGGAGCACCCCCCATTGTGACTTCGATAAGGCGGAGGAAGAGAGAGCAAGAGAGAGATGGGAAGAGGGGAAGACGTGTAAGAGAGACGAGAGAGAGAGTTGAAAGAGGTGAGCAGAGGAGGGGGAAAGTGCGCGAGGTAGAAGGAGAGTGAGGTAAGAGAGAGATGAGAAAGAGACGAGAGAAACGATAGAGAAAGAGTGGAGGGAGAGAGAGGCGAAGAGAGAACAGAAGATAGAGGGGAGAGAGTAGACGAGAGATGAGAGAAATTAAGATAGATAGACCGTGTCATGCCGTGAGAGAGATCGAAGGTGAGATACAACGTGTTTAGAGAGGAATTTTAGAGAGAGAGAGAAAGAGAGATAGAGAGAGAAAGATAGACGAGTAGAGAGAGAAAGGATGAGGAT
>NW_028234445.1:2605795-2613295 GCF_977035675.1 Penaeus japonicus | reverse complement strand
ACGAAGAGGAAGAAAAAGAGTGAGAAGAAGAAGAAGAGGAAGAAGAAGGAGAAGAGGAAGTAGAAGAAGAAGAGGAAGAAGAAGAAGGAAAAGAGGAAGGAGAAGAAGAAGAAAAGGAAGAAGAAGAATGAGAAGACGAAGACGAAGAACGAGAAGACGAAGAAGAAGAATGAGAAGACGAAGAAGAAGAAGAAGAAGACGAAGAAGAAGAACGAGAAGACGAAGAAGAAGAATGAGAAGACGAAAAAGAAGAAGGAGAAGGAAGAAAAGGAAGGGGAAAAGGAAGAGGCTGCGATAGGTTCCTCAACTGGGTAGAACAGAGAAACGGGCGATAAGGGAAGAAGCACGATAAAGCACAGCGAGATAAGGATAAAGAGATAAAGAGATAATGTTAAAGAGAAAAAGATAAATATTAAGAGATAAGATAAAGATAAAAAGATAAAGATATAAAATAAAGATAAAAAGATAAGATAAAGAGATAAAGAGATAATGTTAAAGAGAAAAAGATAAATATTAAGAGATAAGATAAAGATAAAAAGATAAAGATATAAAATAAAGAAAAAAAGATAAGATAAAGATAAAGATAAAAAGAGATAAAGATTTAGAAACGGATGTCATGATGGAAGCAACTAGTGAAGACTCGTGTAGGGAAGAGGAAGAGGCATGGAGGAAGAGGAGGAGGGGGGGAGGAAGAGGAAGAGGAGGAGGAGGAGGGAGATGAAAAGGAGGAGGAAGGGGAGGGAAAGGGAAGGAGGAAGAGGAAGAGGAGGAGGAGGGAAAGTTAAGGAGGAGGAGGAAGAGGGAGAAGAAGAAGAGGAGGAGGGAGAGGCAAGAAGGAAGAGAAAGAGGAGGAGAAGGAGGATGGAGAGGAAGAGGATGAGGATGAGGGGGAGAGGAAGAGGAAGAGGAGGAGGAGGGGGCAGGGACGAAGAGGAGGGGAAGAGGATAAGGCAATCATTCTTATCATTTGTCTCATATATATATATATATATATATATATATATATATATAATATAATATATATATATATATATAACTATAATATATATTTTACATAATCTTAATTCATTATCATTATCATCATTATTATTTTCATCATTTCATTATAATTTCTTCACCTTTAATATATTTTCGAAGTATCTTGTTATTGTTATCTCTCTCTATTTCCTTCTCTTTCTCTATATCACTTTTCTCTATCTCTCTCTATTTATTTCTCTTTCTCTCTTGTCCTCTTTCCTCTCTTTCTCTCTCTCTCATCCTCTTTTCCTCATACCTGTCTCCCTCCCTCTTTCTCTCTCTCTCTCTTTTCCTCTCGTACCTGTCTTTCCTCCTCTCTCCCTCCCTCTCTTTCTCTCCCTCTGTCTCTCTTTTCCTCTCTCTCCCTCCCTCTTTCTCTCTCTCTCTCTTTTCCTCTCGTACCTATCTTCCCTCCCTCTTTCTCTCTTTCTCTGTCTCTCTTTTCCTCTCTCTCCCTCCCTCTTTCTCTCTTTCTCTGTCTCTCTTTTCCTCTCTCTCCCTCCCTCTTTCTCTCTTTCTCTGTCTCTCTTTTCCTCTCTCTCCCTCCCTCTTTTTCTCCCTCTGTCTCTCTTTTCCTCTCTCTCCCTCCCTCTTTTTCTCCCTCTGTCTCTCTTTTCCTCTCTCGTGCCTATCCTCTCTCCTTCTATCTCTCTCTCTCACTGTCTGCCTCTCCTTCCCTCTCTATCTCTCACTCATTCATTCTCACCTCTTTCCTTTCCTCCCTTCTCTCACTCTCCTTCTCTCGCTCTCTCTGTCTCTCTCTCCTTTCCTCTCTCTCTCATTTTCTCTTTTCCACTCTCTCTCTCTCTCACATTGCCTGTCTATCTTTTCTTCTCTTTCTCACTCTCCTTTTATGCCAATCTTCCTCTCTCTCTCTCTTTTCTTTTCTTTCTCTCTTCCACTCTTTCTCTTTTCCTCTCTTTCTCTTTTCCTCTCTTTCTCACTCTTTTATGCCAATCTTCCTTTCTCTCTCTCTTTTCCTCTCTTTCTCACTCTTTTATGCCAATCTTCCTCTTTCTCTTTTCCTCTCTTTCTCACTCTTTTATGCCAATCTTCCTCTTTCTCTTTTCCTCTCTTTCTCACTCTTTTATGCCAATCTTCCTCTTTCTCTTTTCCACTCTTTCTCTTTTCCTCTCTTTCTCACTCTTTTATGCCAATCTTCCTCTTTCTCTTTTCCACTCTTTCTCACTCTTTTATGCCAATCTTCCTCTTTCTCTTTTCCACTCTTTCTCTTTTCCTCTCTTTCTCACTCTTTTATGCCAATCTTCCTCTTTCTCTTTTCCTCTCTTTCTCACTCTTTTATGCCAATCTTCCTCTTTCTCTTTTCATCTCTTTCTCACTCTTTTATGCCAATCTTCCTCTTTCTCTTTTCCTCTCTTTCTCACTCTTTTATGCCAATCTTCCTCTTTCTCTTTTCATCTCTTTCTCACTCTTTTATGCCAATCTTCCTCTTTCTCTTTTCCACTCTTTCTCTTTTCCTCTCTTTCTCACTCTTTTATGCCAATCTTCTCTTCCTCTCTCTCTCTCATAATTCTTACCCACAAGGCAAACAAAGTCGTTACCATGACAACGGCTTCATGAACTTTCACACTACTTCGTACATTTTTTCTTTTTTTTTCGTCTCTTTTTGTTTTCATTATTGTCATAATTATGCATCTTTATTAGGGTTTCTACGATCATTATCATCATCATCATTGTTATCTTAGTGTTATTATCATCATCATTATTGTTACTTTAGTGTTATTATCATCATCATCATCATTTTTATCATCATTGTTATCATCATCATTATTATCATCATTGTTATTATTGTTATAATTGCAATTCGGTTTGTTGACAACCCCGGGGGAAATGGAATCGTGTGATCCGTTTCGGAGGGGGAAATGGAGGCATACTTACACATAGAAACATAATTATATTAATATACATACACACAAATATACACACATGTAAGGTAAGCGGATACACACATACAAATACGCACACATGTACAGGTTAACAGATATACACACACAGAGACACACACATGTACAGGTTAACAGATATACACACACAGAGACACACACATGTACAGGTTAACAGATATACACACACATAGACACACACATGTACAGGTTAAGAGACATACACACTGATACACACACATGTACAGGTAAACAGACACACACACTGATACACACACATGTACAGGTTAACAGATACACACATGTACAGGTCAACGGACACACACACACTGATACACATACATATGCACACACTCGTACAAATACATACATACACACAGGTACACACTGACACACACATTCATACAAACACATACACAGGTAAACACATACACACACACACGCACATACATGTACGTACACGATACAGATATACATACATTATAATTACAATAGTCATCAGGTAATTAGTAAACATAATTAATTATGAAGACTTGATTAAGACATCACCACTTATTATGATTTCAATTAATGATTTTGCTGTAATTCATTGTTTACTCTTTCTTCGTTTTCTTTCTCACTCTTTCTTCGTTTTCTCTCTCTCTCTTTCTTCATTTTCTCTCTCCCTGTTTCTTCGTTTTCTCTCTCTCTCTTTATTCGTTTTCTCTCTCCCTTTATCTATCTATCTCTCTTTCTTCGTTTTCTCTCTCTCTTTCTTCGTTTTCTCTCTCCCTCTTTCTTCGTTTTCTCTCTCCCTCTTTCTTCGTTTTCTCTCTCTTTCTTCGTTTTCTCTCTCCCTCATTCTATCAATATCTCTCTCTTTCTTTTTTTCATTCACTTGTCTTCCTCTCTCTGTTTCTCCTTCTCTTGCCTTCCACCTCTTTCTCTCTATCTTTCTGATATTCTTTTCGCTCTTTTCCTCTTGTGTTTTCTTTCTCTCCCTCTAATTTCCTATCTTTCTCTCTCTCATTTTCTCTAATCGCCACTTTCTCTCTCTCTAATCTTTCTTTCTTTCTCTCTCATTTTCATTTATCTTCCTCTCTCTCTCTCATTTTCTCTTGTCGTCACCTTCTCTCTAATCTTTCTTTCTCTCTCTCATTTTCATTTATCTTTCCTTCCTCTCTGTCTCATCTTCCTATCCTTCTCTCTAATTTTCTCTTATCTTCCCTTCCTCTCTTTCTCTAATCTTCCTATCCTTCTCTCTAATTTTCTCTTATCTTCCCTTCCTCTCTGTCTCATCTTCCTATCCTTCTCTCTAATATTCTCTTATCTTCCCTTCCTCTCTATTTTTTCTTTCTCTCTCATTTTCACTTACCTTCCCTTCCTCTCTGTCTCATCTTCCTATCCTTCTCTCTAATTTTATTTTATCTTCCCTTCCTCTCTCTCTATTTTTTCTTTCTCTCTCATTTTCACTTATCTTCCCTTCCTCTCTGTCTAATCTTCCTATCCTTCTCTCTAATTTTATTTTATCTTCCCTTCCTCTCTCTCTTTTTTCTTCCTTTCTCTCTCATTTTCTCTTGTCACTTTCTCTCTAATCTTTCTTTCTCTCTCATTTTTATTTATCTTTTTTTCCTCTCTGTCTCCCTCTCCCACATAGCAAGTAATTGTATCTAATCAGCTATTTTCTTTCTCCCTCAAACCCACCATACCGCTGGCAACCTATCCTAACCTACCCCTTACTCACCCCAACCCACTCCAACTTATCCTAACCCACCCATGACAACCCTACCTCACCCACTATGACCTTTAATAACCCAACTCGCTCCGATTAATCTAAACCCACCACAACCTGTCTCAACTCACTCCAACCTATCCTAACCCACCCTAACCTACCTCAACCTATCCCAACCCACCCTCACCTACCTCAACCTATCCCAACCCACCCTCACCTACCTCAACCTATCCTAACCCACCTAAACCTATCCCAACCCACCCTAACCTATCCTAACCCACCTAAACCTATCCCAACCCACCTCAACCCACCCCTTCCTCACCCTTACCCACCTCAACCCACCCCTTACCCACCTCAACCTATCCTAACCCTACCCTTCCTCATCCTAACCCACCTCAATCTATCCCAACCCACTCCAACCTATCCTAACCCTACCCTTCCTCACCCTAACCCACCCCTTCCTCACCCTAACCCACCTCAACCTATCCCAACCCACCCCTTCCTCACCCTAACCCACCTCAACCTATCCCAACCCACCCCTTCCTCACCCTGACCCACCTTGACCCACCCCTTACTCACCTCAGCATGGCAGCAGGATACGCCGGACTTACAGACGAAGAACGCAAGATGTCCTCCCAGGAAAAGTGTAACAACTTTATGCGCCAGTTTCGTGATGACGAGTCGAGGGAGCTGAAAAAACTCACCGCCAACCAATTTATGGAAGTTTGGAGTCATTATGATGCTGATGGTGAGTTTTTTGGGTTGAGAATTTGGGTGGTTATATTTTTTATTTTTTGGTGGAGTTAGGTAATTAGTTTGGGTTTTGGTTGTTATGTTTATTTGAGTCTTTTTTCTTAGTAATTGATTTATCAAATTGTTGTCAAGAAGCTAAAAAAAAAATCACAACCAACCAATTTATGGAAGTTTGGAGTCACTATGGAGCTAATTATATTTTTTTTGAATCGAGAATTTAGGTGATTATATTTCTTATTTTTTGGTTGAGTTAAGTAATATATTTAAATTTTGGGTGTCATAGTTATCAAGGATTGTTTAAGGAAAGGGAAATAATTTCTGAAAGTGTTATTAATCTGAAAGTTAATGACTTTAATAATTAATTCGTGCAAAGTATTCAGTCTGATAATTATATAAAGTATTTCTTTGATAACTTTGAAAGATTAATTTATAGTTAACAAGAGTTGTTGATAAGATTTTCAAGGTTATAATTACGATATCCTGAGTGAGTCTGTGAGATTAATCATAAGTTAATCATAATTAGGTAATTGCATTCATGATTTTCAGTTGTGATTACTTATAGCTCTCTAATTCTCTCTCTCTTTTTCTCCCTTTCTCCTTCTCTCTCTCTCTCTCTCTCTGTTTCTCTACTTGGTTCTATCTCTCTCTTTCTCCTTATCTCTTTCTCTCTTTCTTTTTGTCTTTCTCTCTCTTTCTTTCTGTTTCTCTATTTGATTCCATCTCTCTCTTTCTCTCTTTTCTCCTTGTCTGTCTCTCTTTCCCTTTCTCTCTATCTGCCTCTCTCTCTCCTTCTCCCTCCCTCTCTCTCTTTCTCTCTCTCACTTTCCCCCCCCCTTCTCTCCCGCTTGCCCTCTCTCCCCCCTCCTCTCTCTCTCTCTCTCCCTCCTCCCCCTACCCCCATCTCCCATCTCTTCCTCCCCTCCCATCTCTTCCCCCATCTCTATATCTCTCTCTATCTCTCTCTCCTCCTTTCTCTCTCTTCAACCCTCCATCCCCCCCCTCTCTCTCTCTCTCTCTCTCTCCCTCTCTCCCTCCCCCCGTCTCCCTCCCTCATCCTCCCCCTATCCCCATCTCCCTCCTCCCTCTCCTCTCTCTCTCTCTCTCTCTCTCTCTCCCTTCTCCCATCTCCCTCTCCTCTCTCTCTCCCTCTCTCCCTCCCCCCGTCTCCCTCCCTCATCCTCCCCCCATCCCCATCTCCCTCCTCCCTCTCTCCCTCTCCTCTCTCCCTCTCCTCTCTCTCTCTCTCTCTCTCTCTCTCTCTCTCTCTCTCTTCCATCCCAACCCAACCTCCATCCATCCCCCCCCCCCTCTCTCTCTCTCTCTCTCTCTCTCTCCCCCTCTCCCTCCCTCTCCCTCCCCCTCTCCCCCTCCCCCCCCCCTCTCCCCCTCCCTCCCTCTCTCCCTCTCCTCTCTCTCTCTCTCTCTCTCTCTCTCCCTCCCCCCGTCTCCCTCCCTCATCCTCCCCCTATCCCCATCTCCCTCCTCCCTCTCTCCCTCTCTCCCTCTCCTCTCTCTCTCTCTCTCTCTCTCTCCCTCCCCCCATCCCCATCTCCCTCCTCCCTCTCTCCCTCCCCCCTCTCTCTCTCTCTCTCTCTCTCCCTCAGGTAACGGTTACATCGAGGGCTCCGAACTCGATGGTTTCCTGAAGGAGTTTGTGTCCAGCGTTAATTCCAATGATTCAGGACCGGAGGTAAGGATTGTGGTTGAAGTTGGATGGTTGAGGTTTGGTTGGATGGTTGAGTTTGGTTGGATGGTTGGGTTTGGTGGAGTTTGGATGGTTGGGTTTGGTTGGATGGTTGGGTTTGGTTGAGTTTGGTTGGTTGGATGGTTGAGTTGGTTGGATGGTTGAGTTTGGATGGATGGTTGAGGTTTGGTTGAGTTATGGTTGGGTTTGGTTGAGTTTGGTTGGATGGTTGGGTTTGGTTGGATGGTTGGGGTTGAGTTGGTTGGATGAAGTTGGATGGATGGTTGAGGTTGGTTGAGTTGGGTTTGGATGGTTGGGTTGAGGTTGGATGGTCAGGTTTATTTGAGGTTGGATGGTTGAGTTTGGTTGGTTTGGTTGAGGTTGGATGTTTGGGTTCAGGTTGAAGTTTGGTTGGATGGTTGAGGTTGGTT
>NW_028234445.1:2570795-2578295 GCF_977035675.1 Penaeus japonicus | reverse complement strand
ATATAATTATATATGGTAATTATATGATATAATAAAATTATCATATAATATTATATAACATAATTATATATATGATTATATAACAATATACTATATCATCACCATAATTCCATATATAACAATATTATAAGAATATACTATGTTGTAATATAACAATATTATAACAAGAACATACTATATAAACCATAATTCTATATATAACAACATTTTAACAAGATATAATATATTATCATCATAATTCCATAAATAACAATATTATAATAGGAATATGCAATAAAAAAACAACAATGTATATATATATACCACTGATACTAACGACAGTAATATACAGTGTTACTGACGACCCCATCCATTTCTCCTTCCAGCGCCGGCAGTGGAGTCCAACCCATCATTCACCCGCTGAGCGAAATCGCCTCTATGGGCATGAAAGCTCTGAAAATGCAGAAGTTGAGGGTCCGCCATTTTGTTTCCCGCACCCTTGGTAACACTGCCGCTGCAACCGCTGGTAACACTGCGACTACTAGTTAGTTGGTCAAATGAGAAACAAAAATGAGGAAAGACTTCGAGTCAAATGAGGGTTGAAATTTAAGGAAAAAAATGAGGAAAATAATGTTGAATGTTGTTTAAAATTGAATTGAAGATTGTCTGTTCTTTTTTTTTTTAAGAGAGAGAGATAGAGAGATGTAGGTGTATTTTTTTCTTCCTTATTCAATATTTCTATATTAGTTTTTTTTTTCTTTTTTACGTTTTGGTATTCCAGTGAGTATTTTCAGTCATTTATTCATATATTTATTTATTCATATGTCTATTTATTCATTTGATTTTTTTTTTCATTTATTCATTTATTTATTTATTTAATCATTTCAGTCATTTCGAGGGAATAAAATGAAGAATAAAGATGGTAAGTAAATCATTCTAATAAAAATAAAAAATAAAAACTGAAAGAAAGATAAAAATAAATATATATGATAGCTATATTTGAGCAAACTCAGCGAAAAATAGCTAGATTTGAACAAAAAATAGCTAGATTTGAGCAAAGTGAGCGAAAAACAGCTATATTTGAATAAACTAAGCAAAACAAAAAAATAGCTAGATTTGAGCAAAGTGAGCGAAAAACAGCTATATTTGAACAAACTAAGCAAAACAAAAAATAGCTAGATTTGAGCAAAAAAATTGCTAGATTTGAGCAAAAAAATTGCTAGATTTGAGCAAAGTGAGCGAAAAACAGCTAGATTTGAGCAAACTACGCAAAAAACAGCTAGATTTGAGCAAAAAAAAACTAGATTTGAGCAAAAGACTGCTAGATTTGAGCAAAAAAAAAAACAAAAAAAACAGCTAGATTTAAGAAAAAAAAAGCTAGATTCGAGCAAAAGACTGCTAGATTTGAGCAAACCCAGCAAAAAAAAAAACAGCTAGATTTGAGCAAAAATAAGCTAGATTTGAGCAAAGTGAGCAAAAAAGATGCCTTGAATTGAGTAAAATGAGTTATTATTTTCTCTCTTTACTTTCCACTTCCTTTATCATGTTATGTTTTCATCTGTTTAACTTACTTTTTTAAAATTTTAGTGATAATAACGATAACGTGAATAACTACAGCATAATAAAAGCTAAACAATAGCGATAATAATGATAATGATAGCAATACTGATGAATATTAATAACAAAATAATTTGATATAAAAAAAAGATCATAATATTTCAGTGAAGATTAATAACTTCAAATAATAACTGAATAAAAAAAGATATATATATATAATATTTTAGTGAATATTAATAATACAGAATAATTAAATATAAAAAAAGATTGTAATATTTCAGTGAATATTAATAACTCAGAATAATTTAATATAAAAAAAAGATCATAATATTTCAGTGAAGATTAATAACTTCAAATAATAACTGAATAAAAAAAAAATATATATATATAATATTTTAGTGAATATTAATAATATAACTAAAAACCCTCATCATAATACAACATAATATCTAAAGATTATCATATTTATCCTAATCATAAAATTAACCATAAAGATTATCATAATTATCATAATTCGGATAACTGCGAAGATGATAATCATGATAATTATCGTTTTTACTTTGAATTACGAGGACAATTAGATATTTCTCTAATCAAGACACTGGACCGGTCTTTTGAGGTGAAAGGTTTGATTTTTTTAGATAATCGATTATGATTAGTTATTGATATCTAATTCAGCATTAGTTAATTAATTAATTAATCATTAATTATTGAATTAGTTAATTAATTAATTATTAATTATTGAATTAGTTAATTAATTATTGAATTAGTTAATTAATTAATTATTAATTATTGAATTAGTTAATTAATTATTTATTAATTATTGAATTAGTTAATTAATTATTTATTAATTATTGAATTAGTTAATTAATTATTTATTAATTATTGAATTAGTTAATTAATTATTAATTAATTATTGAATTAGTCAATTAATTAATTATTAATTAATTATTGATATTTAATTAATTATTAATATTTAATTGATAATTGATATATAATTAATTATTGATATTCAATTGATAATTAATATCAAAATAATTATTATCTAATTAATTATTGATATATAATTAATGATTGATATCAAAATAATTATTATCTAATTAATTATTGGTATTTAATTGATAATTGATATCTAATTTTTTTTTTTTAGGAATTATTATTTTTTTTTTTTTTTTTTGGAAAATAAATTGTGATTTTTTTTTATAGTTTTTTTTTTTAAGAAATCTTTCACAAAAAAAGATGGACTTTTTTAGAGAAAAAAAATATATAAGAGAAAAAATATATATATATATAATCGTAAATCAAGGAAGATGGGAAAAATAAATAGTTTTTTATTTATTTATTCATTTATTTCTATTTTGATTTTGGA
The DNA here is from genome assembly GCF_977035675.1 of Penaeus japonicus. Classification (NCBI taxonomy): domain Eukaryota; kingdom Metazoa; phylum Arthropoda; class Malacostraca; order Decapoda; family Penaeidae; genus Penaeus; species Penaeus japonicus. Next base: position 2,575,390 of record NW_028234445.1, on the reverse strand, counting down.
ATAATTACGTGAAGAGTTTGATATTTCTCTTAATACATTTTGATTAATCTTTTTTTTTCTCATTTTTCTTGACTTTTCTTGTCCTTGTAACTGAGTAAGAAACAGAAAATTAAATAGATTTTAAAATTATATAAAGATGACATGAATGTAAATTTTTCTTTCTTTAATTAGATATATATTAAAAAAATAGTAATGATAATAATGTGTATGGGGATTGATTTAATAAATCGGGTATTTATGAAGCTGTTAAAACTTTATCGTTATGATCACTATATATAATTTTTTTTTTTCTTTTTTAATTTTCTATATGTTCCTCTTCCTTTCTTTATCGAATTTTCTCTCTCTCTCTCTCTCTTCTTGGAGTGAAAATCAAAAAACAAAAAAAATAAAGAAAAAACAAATTTAAGCGATTGAAAATTTAATGAAAGCATTTGACTAAAACTCATAGAAAACGAGAACTTGTAATCGGAAAGGGTAAACTAAACTAAAAAAAAAATAAAGAAAATGGGAACCAGAGCCTTACGTTTTCTATGAAGCTTCAAAGAAAACGGGATATCGTTCCCGCCCCCTCCTCCTCCCCTATAAAAATAAGGAAAAATAACAGTGTCCAAGCCATGGTATGGATCTCATTTATATATATGTTTTTTGTACACTATTCTCTTCCCTCTAACTGTTTCCTCTTTCTGAATTTTCAAACGAATTTAAAAAGGAACAAAAAAAAAAAAAAAAATACATCTTTACATCTAGCTTTTTCCTAAATATAATTTTTTTTTCTTCTACTTTTTTTAAATATAAGATAATAGTAAAAAAAAATGCTCGCGTGTTGTTATGAAACGCTTATTTTTGGGTGAGGATCAAATCTTTTATTTCTGGATCTAATTCCTTATATTTATTGTCATTAGAAATATTTAATATTATAATTTTCATCATTAGGATCTTTATCACTTAGTTATCTCTTTTATATCTCTCTTTTGCATTAGTATTTCCTTGCTGTTTTACTATTATTATTATTATTATTATTATCATTATCATTATCATTTTTGTTATCGTCATTATCATTATCATCCCTGACCATTATCTTTGCAACTTGCTTTTGAATTCCTAAGATTGAAAAGAAGTATAGAAAATAAGAAAAGCTAATTTAATAGCTTTTAATATTTTTTTTAATAATTTTTTTAATAGTTATCTTTTAATAATTTTTTTAATAGTTATCTTTATAGTTATCTATCTCTATTCTCTTTGTCTGTTCACAAAATTGAAAAATCATCAAAATTTGGGAAACAATTTTTAATTTTTATTTTTTTACATTATGTAACCTTGGTATAAACTAATCTCTATACATATTTAACTTATTTAACAATTTTATGGTCGAATTGAATTGAAATCGTAATAAAAATCTTTCTCTAAAGCAACTTTAAACGTATTTTAAAGTGTTCTATATAATTACGTAAAACGTATGTGATTTTAAAACGTGTTCTATCAATTCCTTTAATATTCTCTAATTATGAAATATATTCTGTTTCCCTTAAAAAAAAATAATAATTATAATAAAAAAAAATAATTATAAAATATATTCTGTTTCGATTAAAAAAAAAGAAGAAAAAAAAATCATAAAATTTAATCATGTATTTAATATCATTTTTTTTTTTTTTTTTATAATTTACGTTCGTAATTATTATTTTCGATTTTTTGTTTGGATTTTTTTTTATTAATTCGGTTAATTAATTAGTTAATTTAATTGAATGTTTGTTTGTTATGTTTGTTTTCTTTGTATATCCGTTTAGATCTTATATACCTTTTTTTTTTTTTTTTTTTTTTTGTGATGTATATATAAACATTTCTTCATATTTGTATATATATATATATTTTTTTTTTTATTAATTGCTTTATTTTTATTTGTTTCATTTATTTATTTTATTATTGTTTTATTCGTCTATTTTGTTTTTCTTTTTTTTCGTTTTTTTTATTTTTTTATTTTTTTCGCTTTTTTCTTTTTTTCTTTTTTTTTCTTTTTTTTTAAGTATATTTAAAGATTTGACTCCCATTCAAAATGCGTCGGTAGTTTTAGAAGCTGTTCAAATGTTATATATATATATAAACAATATAGTGTGTTTTTAATATATTTAGGGAGGAAAAAAAAACAATTATGAATGAACTGTTGTGTTGTTGGTAACTTAAAAAAAAAAAAAGTCAAAAAAAAAAAAAAACTCTCTCACATACTTAATTTTTAGAAAATTAGATTAATATTATTACCAATATATATAGTGTTTTTTTTAATTATTATCATTAATGGAGTTCTTTTTTTATATATTAATTCATATCATTAGATATTGTATATATATTATTTTCTTTAGGTTAAGGTATTTATGATTTAGGCTCGTAATTACTATTCTAATTATACACGAATTATTTATAATTATTATAGTCTTCTATTACATATCATATTAACTTAATTAGTTAAATAAAGTTAGATTGAAATAACTCCGATATTGGTAGTAATAATAATTAATTTTTTTAAATTCCATTGGTGTACATGTTCGTAATTAGTTTTTAATGAAGATAATTAATGATAAAGGAAGGGTGATTATTAAGGATAATGATGATGAAGGTAATGATAATAATGATAATAATAATAATAATAATAATAATAATAACAATGATAATAATGACAATAGTAAACAAACTATTTAAATAACTACTATGATGATAACAGTAAATAATAATAATCATAATAATGATAATAATTAAAATAATAACTGTAAAATAATAAAAAGGAACTTAAATAATAATAATAATAATAATAACTTTAACAACGAACTGGTAATTAAAAAAACGAATTAAATAATTTTGTAAATGATATAAACTTTTTACTTAAAAGTAGATTTTAATGAAAAGATTTTACATCAACGAAAAAAAAAACAAAGAAAACGGGAATTTGTGAAAGAAAACGGGAATTCGTGAAAGAAAACGGAAATTCCTGAAAGAAAACGGAAAAATCTCAATTTTGAAATAGGGGAAGTTAATGTAAAATGAGAAAAAAAGAAAACATTCTATGAAAAGATATATATATAGTTTGTTTTTCGAAGAATAAGAAAAAAAATAACCTAGAGAGAGAGAGACAGAAAACGGGAATTCAAAGACAATGTCACTTTCAGCAGTGATGTAATTAGGGGTAACTTCGATTTTTTTGGCATGACTAAAAAGATGTAGTTACGTAGAATATTAGAGTTTTAATCCAATGTGTCCATAAATACAAGTTTTACATGAATAAAAAAAAATATACAAAAACTACAATCGTTCTTTTCCTTGCCTTTGAGAAGAAAGTTAATTATGTACTTATATATCTATATACCTATGTACTTATAGACTTATAGACTTATATGTCTATATACTTATATCTAAATAACTTATATACTTTAATTAAATATCTCAGTCAAATATCATAGACACATACCAGACACATATTGACAGCATAAATATATTAATAATTTAGACACACTGGCAACATCAACATATTCATAACAGCAACATATTGAGTACAGCAACATACTGGCAACATCAACATATTCATAACAGCAACATATTCATAACAGCAACATATTGACAACAGCAACATATTCATAACATCAACATATTGACAACAGCAACATATTCATAACATCAACATATTGACAACAGCAACATATTGACAACAGCAACATATTCATAACATCAACATATTCATAACAGCAACATATTCATAACATCAACATATTGACTACAGCAACATATTCATAACATCAACATATTCATAACAGCAACATATTCATAACATCAACATATTGATAACAGCAACATATTCATAACATCAACATATTGACTACAGCAACATATTCATAACATCAACATATTCATAACAGCAACATATTCATAACATCAACATATTGACTACAGCAACATATTCATAACAGCAACATATTGACAACAGCAACATATTCATAACAGCAACATATTGACAACAGCAACATATTCATAACAGCAACATATTGACAACAGCAACATATTCATAACAGCAACATATTGACAACAGCAACATATTGACAACAGCAACATATTCATAACAGCAACATATTCATAACAGCAACATATTGACAACAACAACATATTCATAACAGCAACATATTGACAACAGCAACATATTCATAACAGCAACATATTGACAACATCAACATATTGACAACAGCAACATATTGACAACATAAACATATTGACAACAGCAACATACTGGCAACATCAACATATTGACAACAGCAACATATTGACAACATCAACATATTCATAACATATTGACAACAGCAACATATTCATAACAGCAACATATTGACAACATCAACATATTGACAACATCAACATATTCATAACAGCAACATATTGACAACATCAACATATTGACAACAGCAACATACTGGCAACATCAACATGTGAAAAATATATATAACCAACGGTTAAGAAATTGCATATCTATAGTTACTCCCTCCTTTATGAAGATTAAGATTTATTAAGATTTTATTAAGATTTTATTAAAATTAAGATTTTATTAAGAATTTATCAAAATT
>NW_028234445.1:2537343-2542343 GCF_977035675.1 Penaeus japonicus | reverse complement strand
GCAGGCAGGGTCGAGCCTCCCCAAGCAGCAAGCAGGGACAAGCCTCTACCAGAAGCCGCCAAGGACCATTCTTCAGGTGCGGCCTAGGGGCGTGACCCTTGCCGTGTTAGCTCGCCCTCGGAAGGGAGCGACCAGTGAGCTCTAAAGACTTTTCGGCAGAAATTGTGTTTGTCTTTTGGAGAGGAAGAGAAAATGGAGAAGGAGATAGTGTAGTTTTCTTTCAACTTTTTCTCTCTTGTTTTCCCTCAAGAAGATAAAACATAAGCAAATGTATATTTTCATATGTTTCCTGTCTATCCCTTCATATCCCTATAGATACATGATCATATATGAGCATATCTATAAGTATTAGTATAACCTTTTCTTGAATGATACTAGCAATGCATGCCATCTCCTTACCTTATGTTACTCTTCTAAAACAGAAAGACCTCTGGTTCTTTTACCCAAAGAATAACCTTTATGTTTATTACATGTTTATTACTCATTTCATTCCCAACGGGACAAAGAGATTTGCTCATTTGAGCTTCGTGTTAATGTTCAAGTATTTCCTCTACAAGTGAGAGTCCAAGGCCATGTACCTGAGAACCCCCTTTGCACTGAGTACTCGCATATACTTATTAGATGATATTGAATCATTTGCACTTAATACTCAATAGATAATACCTATACCTATTTTGCCTCACAGCCTCTTTGGGGAGACCGGGAACGTGTAGACTGCCCATGAACATGTGTTTGATTTTTTCTAAACCTATTTTGTCCTGTGGTGTAATAGGTTCCGTAACGGAATCAGTTCTGAATGAAAGAAATGGAAATCTCTGTTGCGTGTTTCAAGACTCTCAATATCTTGTTTTTCATATCAATAAAATTGGGTGAATATGTTCTGTTTTCTTAGCTTTTTCCTATTTGCCACTTCTGTATTCCTACTTTTCTTGCAACTTTTATTTATTACTATTCATTTTTAGATAATTATCATTCATTTAGTTTAATCCACTGTTTAGAGTGGATCATGAATTGAGAAATGCCTTCGCAATTTTGCAAGAAATTAAATTAAATCAAATTAATTAAGATAAAAACAAAATGAATGCATTTACATTTCCACTTCAGTTACTTGTCCGTTGTATTAAGACATCTACTTACCTGTCTATCTGTCTCCCTATCTTTTTGTCTTTTCATCTATATTTTTATCTCTCTTGTCTATCTCTACCTTCCTATCTATCTTTCTTCCTCTACATCTATCTTCATATCTCTGTATCTTATCCCTCTTTCTTCCTATCTCTCTATCTGTTTTATCTGACTCTCTTCTTATTCCTCTCTATTCCTATCTCCTCTTTCGATCTATGTTTCTCCATACCTCTTTACATTTACACACAGCATATAACTACATCCTCTTCTTCCTCCTCCTCCACCTACATTTTCCCTTCTCTGCTTCTTCCTGTTTCTCTTCTCCCCTTCCTCCTTCCCCCTTATTTTCCTCTTTCTCCTACTTTTCCCCTTCTCCTATTCCTCTTTATATTCCTCTTCCTCTGCATTCACTCCCCTTCATCCTTATCTTCTTCCTCTTAGTTTTTCCTTTCTCTACCTCCTCCTCTTTCTCTTCTCCTCCCCCTCTCTCTTATCTTCCTCCTCTTCTTCATCTTTCCCTTCTCCACCTCATCTTTCTCTTCTCCTCTCCCTCCATCTTTTCTTCCACTTCCTCCTCCTCTTTCCTATCTCATTACCTTCTACCTTATCTTCGTCTTACTTCGCTTTCTCTTCTCATCCCCTTTCTCCTTCCCCCTCATTTTCCTCTTCATCCTCCTCTTTCCCTTCCCCCTTCCCATCCCCTTCTTTCTCTTCCCTTTCTCCTCCCTCTTTCCCTTCACTTTCCCCTCCTCCTTATCTTCCTCTTTCCCTTCTCCTTCCCTTCCTCCTTCTCCTCCCCCTCCCTCTCCCCCTCCCCCTCCCCCCTTATTTTCCCCTTCTTCCTTCTCTCTCCCTTCCCCCCTTCCTCCTTCCCATCCCCTTCCCCCTTATCTTGTTCTTTCCCTTCTCCTTCCCTTCCTCCTCCTCATCCCCCTCCCCCTTATCTTCCCCTTCCTCCTCCCTCTTTTCCTTCTCCTTCCCACTCCCCTCCCTCTTATCTTCCCCTTCCTCCTCCCTCTTTCCCTTCTCCTTCACACTCCCCTCCCTCTTATCCTTCCCTTTCTCCTCCTCATCCCCCTTCCCCCTTCTCTTCCCCTTCCACCTCCCTCTTTCTCTTCTCCTTCCCTTCCTCCATCCCATCCCCCTCTCCCTTATCTTCCCCTTCCTCCTCCCTCTTTCCTCCTACATTCCTCCTTCACCTCTTATTGATGACCATTGTCCTTTCTTCTCAATATTCCTGAATTGAAGTTAAATGATCCAGTGAGTCATTTTAGCTCAAAGGTCCAAGCGACGAGAATTTTCCTTTCTCGCGCTTTTCACCATATTTTGACAGCATGTATCTTGTGGATAGCCTGACCCATTGCATGAGTGTAACATCCCATACCTTTGGAGATAATACCATAGGATTTATTACACACACACAAACACACACTCATACACGTATACACACAAGCAAACACACACACTCACACACTCATACACTCATACCCATATAAACACACAAGCAAACACTCAAACATATACACACAAGCTAACACACACATACACACAAGCAAATACACACATACACACAAGCAAACACATATACCCATATTAACACACAAGCAAACACACACACACACACACACGTATACACACAGGTAGACACACAGATATACACACAAGAAAACATACACTCATACACAGATGCAAACATACAAACACACATACCCATATAAACACACATATACACACAAGCTAACACACACACATACACACAAGCAAACACACACACATACACACAAGCAAACACACATACACACAAACAAACGCACACAAATACACACAAGCAAACATACATACACATATACACACAAGCAAACACACATACACAAAAGCAAACACACACACATACACACAAGCAAACATACATACACATATACACACAAGCAAACACACACACATACACACAAGCAAACATACATACACATATACACACAAGCAAACACACACATACATACACACAAGCAAACACACACATACATACACACAAGCAAACACACATACACAAAAGCAAACACACACACATACACAAAAGCAAACACACATATACACACGAGCAAACATACATACACATATACACACAAGCAAACACACATACACATATACACACAAGCAAACACACATACCCATATTAACACACAAGCAAACACACACACAAAACGTGACAACCAGACATGCATGCACGCAGCTTCCCCAGAGATAAAGCGAGAGAGAGAGAGAGAGAGAGAGAGAGAGAGAGAGAGAGAGAGAGAGAGAGAGAGAGAGAGAGAGAGAGAGAGAGAGAGAGAGAGAGAGCACTCATTAAATCATTGTTGGTTCCTGCCACTTAACCAGTGTCAAAGACATAGATAAGAGAGTGTACGTATTTTAAGAAAATAAATGGAGATAAAAAGTTTCAGTCCTTCCTTAGCGTTTTCTGCATTTGATGCAGGAAGAGAAATGTATAGAAATATATAAATGTATAGAACAATCCAGTTGAATCTATTACAGTGTTACACTAAGTGCAAAGTACATGCTTCGTTATTATAACTATTACAGCTACACTCATTGTTATCATCAAAAGACGATTCATAACACTATGATTATCCTTCCTGTTATCATCAAAAGACGATTCATAACACTATGATTATCATCCCTGTTATCATCAAAAGACGATTCATAACACTATGATTATCATCCCTGTTATCATCAAAAGACGATTCATAACACTATGATTATCCTTCCTGTTATCATCAAAAGACGATTCATAACACTATGATTATCATCCCTGTTATCATCAAAAGACGATTCATAACACTATGATTATCCTTCCTGTTATCATCAAAAGGCGATTCATAACACTATGATTATCCTTCCTGTTATCATCAAAAGACGATTCATAACACTATGATTATCCTTCCTGTTATCATCAAAAGACGATTCATAACACTATGATTATCCTTCCTGTTATCATCAAAAGACGGTTCATAACACTATGATTATCCTTCCTGTTATCATCAAAAGACGATTCATAACACTATGATTATCATCCCTGTTATCATCAAAAGACGATTCATAACACTATGATTATCCTTCCTGTTATCATCAAAAGACGATTCATAACACTATGATTATCCTTCCTGTTATCATCAAAAGACGATTCATAACACTATGATTATCCTTCCTGTTATCATCAAAAGGCGATTCATAACACTATGATTATCCTTCCTGTTATCATCAAAAGACGATACATAACACTATGATTATCTTTCTTGTTATCATCAAAAGGCGATTCATAACACTATGACTATCCTTCCTGTTATCATCAAAAGGCGATTCATAACACTATGAAAATCATCATTGTTATCATCAAAAGACGGTTCATAACACTATGATTATCCTTCCTGTTATCATCAAAAGACGATTCATAACTATGATTATCCTTCCTGTTATCATCAAAAGGCGATTCATAACACTATGAAAATCATCATTGTTATCATCAAAAGACGGTTCATAACACTATGATTATCCTTCCTGTTATCATCAAAAGACGATTCATAACTATGATTATCATCCCTGTTATCATCAAAAGACGATTCATAACAATATGATTATCCTTCCTGTTATCATCAAAAGACGATTCATAACACTATGATTATCATCCCTGTTATCATCAAAAGACGATTCATAACACTATGATTATCCTTCCTGTTATCATCAAAAGACGATTCATAACACTATGATTATCCTTCCTGTTATCATCAAAAGACGATTCATAACACTATGATTATCATCCCTGTTATCATCAAAAGACGATTCATAACACTATGATTATCCTTCCTGTTATCATCAAAAGA
>NW_028234445.1:2504843-2514843 GCF_977035675.1 Penaeus japonicus | reverse complement strand
TTATCATTAATTTTATTGATATTTATTTCTTTATTCTATAAATTTTTCAATAAAATATTTTCATAGATTATTTTATAACTAAGAAAAAAATAGATTTTTCTATATTTCTTTATACTATAAATGTTATAATGATTAGTTATGATAATTATGATAATAATAAGTATGATCATCTTAATTATTACTGACATTGTCATTATCATTTTCCTGATTATCTACAAGAAATATGATCATCCTGATCATCAATCATAATCATCATCAATGGTGCTATTCATATTATCATTATTATTTCATTACTATAACTATCATTGTTACTCCCATTTCTACTAAATTAAATTAAATTGTTACTCCCATTTCTACTAATATCAATATGATTTTTTGAATAATTTAGCAGACGCTCAACACCACCACGTGTTTCAATGGCTAAAGAACATCTTTATTTACTGCACGAATATCTTATATTTATCTTTACTTATTTATATTGATCTTTACTGCACGAATATTTATCTTTAATATAATATTTATCTTTACTGCACGAATGTGCCAAGAAAACCCCACAAATATTAAGGAAGGAAATATTTTATGATACTGATGATAACACTCTCATGATAATGATGGAACTTATGATAATGATATAATGATAATAATGATGGTGATTGGAAGGTGAATAATGATAGTAATAACAGTAATGATGGAAATAATATTTATTGATTATGATGATAATTCTTATTATAATGAATATTTTAAATATTGATTATAAATGATTATAAATTTATTATGAATTGTAATTATCATTAATGATAATGATTATTTTTAATGATAATGATTATTTTTATGTTATTATCATTTTTCGAAATTATCATCATCGATGTTATTATTTCTATCATCATTAATATTTTCATTATCATTATTATCATTATGAATATTATATAATTATCATTATTATAAGAATTATCATTATTATTATCTTCATTATTATTTTTATCTTCCTCATTATCATTATTATTCATGTTATTGTCATAATTATCTTCACTAATATTTCTATCATTATGATTGATATTTTTTATCATTTTATTACCATTGCTATCATTATAGCTATCATGATTACTGTTATTATTGCAATGGTCTTCATAAATATAATAATAAAAACAATAAAAATTACAATGATTATCATAGTAATAAAAAAATATTTAAATATTATTGATAAATGATTATCAAACATTCATTTTCATTATAATATTCTTTCTCATTATCTCATTGTTTCTATACCTTTTCATAATTCTTATTTTCATTAACATTCTAAGTATTTGCAATTTTATTAATATTCAAAATATCCATACTATTCCTAGCCCTTACCCTTATCACCCTAATCATCTCTATTAATCTCATTCCTAAAACTAGTCTCATTCTCCCTCACAATCACCTTCTCATTGTCATTCTCACTCACATTCACCTTCTGATTGTTATTCTCACTGACATTCACCTTCTCGTTGTCATTCTCACTCACATTCACCTTCGCATTGTCATCCTCACTTCCCTTCTCACGCTCATTACTCACAAACAGACGTCTAACACAAGCATCTTCCTCCCTCAGGTTGGACTCCCTTACACTTTGCTTCCCAGTTCGGCCATCATGCTGTTGCAAAGACGCTCCTCGAGAAGGGCGGAAAAGTGAACGACAAGAATCCATTTGGTAAGGCGATTGGAAAGCGAGTGACTTCTTAAAGGCGCCAGAAGAATTTTGCTTTTGTTTCTTTTCTCCTCTTTGTCTTTGTGGAATTTTATAACAATTATTGTTATAATTTGATTAGGGAATGTTTTTCATCTTTTATCATTATTTTTATTGATATTTATTTTTTTTATTCTATGAATTTTTCAATATTTTTTTTTTCATAGATTATTCTATAAAATAGAAATAAATAGATTTTTCTGTTTCTTTATAATATATATGTTATAATGATTAGTTATAACAATTCTGATAATAATAAGTATGATGATTTCAATTATTATTGATAATATTATTATTTCATGATTATCTAAAAGAAATATGATCATCCTCATCATTAATCATAATCATCATCAATGGTCCTATTCATATTATCATTATTATTTCATTACTATAACTATCATTGTTACTCCCATTTCTACTAAATTATCAATTGTTATCATCCTTCTTCTTCTCATTATTGTTATTTTGATGGTGATCCTGTTCTTGTTCTCCTACATGCTTTTGTTGGTGGTGTTGTTGCGAGGTCTTTGTCAGTGATGACAAAGACAATGATGATAATGGAGAAAGTAATGGCAACAAAAGCAACAACAATAATGATGATAATGAAAAGTTTCATAATGTTGATGGTGGTAATGATAACAATATTAATGATAATGTAATCATCACTGATAATGTTGATGATAACACTTTCATGATGATAAGAGAACTAATGATAATGGTAATGACATATTTATGATAACAATAATAATAATAATGGTGATGATGAATAATGATAATAATAAATTTAGAAATATAAAAGTTTAGTTAAGTCCCCCCGAACGGCGGATCCGTTTCTTTGACATACGTAATGTCTCCCATGTTCCACCAATATTTGATGTTTTTTATTTTACGCTTATTTACTACAAGAAAGACATGTTTTGTTTATGTTACACCATTTATCAGGTGTATGTTTTTTTCCATTATGAAGACTATATATTTTAACTGCATTGAAACAGAAGTGTAAATCATTTTATATCAATATGATTTTCTGAATGAATTAGCAGACGCTCAACAACACCACGTGTTTCAATGGCTAAAGAACATCTTTATTTACTGCACGAATATCTTATATTTATCTTTACTTATTTATATTTATCTTTACTGCACGAATATTTATCTTTAATATAATATTTATCTTTACTGCACGAATGTGGCAAGAAAACCCCACAAATATTAAGGAAGGAAATATTTGATGATACTGATGATAACACTCTCATGATAATGATGGAACTAATGATAATGATATAATGATAATAATGATGGTGATTGGAAGGTGAATATTGATAGTAATAACAGTAATGATGGAAATAATATTTATTGATTATGATGATAATTCTTATTATAATGAATATTTTAAATATTGATTATAAATGATTATAAATTTATTATGAATTGTAATTATCATTAATGATAATGATTATTTTTAGTGATAATGAATATTTTTATGTTATTATCATTTTTAGAAATCATCATCGATGTTATTATTTTTATCATCATTAATATTTTAATTATCATTATTATCATTATGAATATTATATAATTATCATTATTATAAGAATTATCATTATTATTATCTTCATTATTATTTTTATCTTCCTCATTATCATTATTATTCATGTTATTGTCATAATTATCTTTACCAATATTTCTATCATTATGATTGATATTTTTTATCATTTTATTACCATTGCTATCATTATAGCTATCATGATTACTGTTATTATTGCAATGGTGTTCGTAAATATAATAATAAAAACAATAAAAATTACAATAATTATCATAGTAATAAAAAAATATTTATATATTATTGATAAATGATTATCAAACATTCATTTTCATTATAATATTCTTTCTCATTATCTCATTGTTTCTATACCTTTTCATAATTCTTATTTTCATTAACATTCTTAGTATTTGCAATTCTATTAATATTCAAAATATTCATACTATTCCTAGCCCTTATCTTTATCACCCTAATCATCTCTATTAATCTCATTCCTAAAACTAGACTCATTCTCCCTCACAATCACCTTCTGATTGTTATTCTCACTGACATTCACCTTCTCATTGTCATTTTCACTCGCATTCACCTTCTTCCTGTAATTCTCACTCACATTCACCTTCGCATTGTCATCCTCACTTCCCTTCTCACATTCATTACTCACAAACAAACGTCTAACAGAAGCATCTTCCTCCCTCAGATGAAACTCCCTTACACTGTGCTTCCTTTAACGGCCATTCACCTTCTCATTGTCATTCTAACTTATTCACCTTCTCATTGTCATTCTCTCTTACATTCACCTTCTCATTGTCATCCTCACTCACATTCACCTTCTCATTGTCATTCTAACTCACATTCACCTTCTCATTACCATTCTCACTCACATTCACCTTGCCATTGTCATTCTCACTCACATTCACCATCCCTTTGTCATTCAGATTCATTCACCTTCTCATTGTAATTCTCACTCATATCCACCTCCTCATTGTCATTCTCACTCATTTACCTACTTTCTGTCATTCTCACTCGCATCCACCTTCTCATGTCATTCTCATTCATATTCACCTTCTTATTGTCATTCTCAATCTCTCTCACATTCACCTTCTCATTGTCATTCTCACTCACATTCATCTTCTCATTTTCATTCTCACTCTGACTCACATTCACCTCATTTTCATTTTCACTCACATTCACCTTCTTATTGTCATTCTCACTCACATTCACCTTCTCACTGTCATTCTCTTTCACATTTACCTTCTCATTGTCATTCTCACTCAGATTCACCTTCTCATTGTCATTCTCACTCACATTCACCTTCTCATTGTCATTCTCACTCACATTCACTTTCTCATTGTCATTCTCACTCACATTCACCTTCTCATTGTCATTCTCACTCACATTCACCTTCTCATTGTCAATCTCACTCATTCACCTTCTCATTGTCATTCTCAGTCATTCACCTTCTCATTGTCATTCTCACTCACATTCACCTTCTCATTGTCATTCTCACTCACATTCACCTTCTCATTGTCATTATCACTCACATTCATCTTTTCATTATCATTCTCATCCACATTCACCTTCTCATTGTCATTCCTACTCACATTCACCTTCTCATTGTCATTCTCACTCACATTCATCTTTTCATTATCATTCTCATCCACATTCACCTTCTCATTGTCATTCCTACTCACATTCACCTTCTCATTGTCATTCTCACTCATTCACCTTCTCATTATCATTTTCACTCATTCACCCTCTCATTGTCATTCTTACTCATTCACTTTCTCATAGTCTTTCTCACTCATTCACCTTCTCATCATCATTCTCACTCACATTCACCTTCTCATTGTCATTCTCACTCACATTCACCTTCTCATTGTCATTCTCACTCATTCACCTTCTCTATCATTCTTACTCACATTCACCTTCTCATTGTCATTCTCATTCACATTCCCCTTCTCATTGTCATTCTCACTCACATTCACCTTCGCATTGTCATTCTCACTCACATTCATCTTTTCATTCTCATTCCCATCCACATTCACCTTCTCTTTGTCATTCCTACTCACATTCACCTTCTCATTGTCATTCTCACTGATTCATCTTTTCATTGTCATTCTCACTCGTATTCTTCTTCTTATGTCATTCTCACTCACATTCACCTTCTCATTTTCATTCTCACTCTCACTCACATTCACCCTTTCATTGTCATTCTTTCACTCACATTCTCATTGCCATTCTCACTCGCATTCAACTTCTCATTGTCATTCTCACTCACATTCATCTTTTCATTGTCCTTCTTACTCACATTCACCTTCTCATTGTCATTCCTACTCACATTCACCTTCTCATTGTCATTCTCACTCATTCACCTTCTCATTATCATTCTCACTCATTCACCTTCTCATTGTCATTCTTACTCATTCACCTTCTCATAGTCTTTCTCACTCATTCACCTTCTCATCATCATTCTCACTCACATTCACCTTCTCATTGTCATTCTCACTCACATTCACCTTCTCATTGTCATTCTCACTCATTCACCTTCTCTATCATTCTTACTCACATTCACCTTCTCATTGTCATTCTCACTGATTCACCTTCTCATGTCATTCTCATTCACATTCCCCTTCTCATTGTCATTCTCACTCACATTCACCTTCGCATTGTCATTCTCACTCACATTCATCTTTTCATTCTCATTCCCATCCACATTCACCTTCTCTTTGTCATTCCTACTTACATTCACCTTCTCATTGTCATTCTCACTGATTCACCTTCTCATTGTCATTCTCACTCGTATTCTCCTTCTTATGTCATTCTCACTCACATTCACCTTCTCATTTTCATTCTCACTCTCACTCACATTCACCTTTTAATTGTCATTCTCACTTACTCACATTCTCATTGCCATACTCGCATTCAACTTCTCATTGTCATTCTCACTCACATTCATCTTTTCATTGTCCTTCTTACTCACATTCACCTTCTCATTATCATTTTAACTCACATTTACATTTTGATTGTCATTCTCACTCACATTCCCCTTCTTATTATAATTCTCACTCACATTCCCCTTCTCATTGTCATTCTCACTCACATTCACCTTCTCATTATCATTCTCACTCACATTCACCTGCTCACCGTCATTCTCACTCACATTCACCTTCTCATTGTCAATCTCACTCACATTCACATTCTCACTGTCATTATCACTCACATTCTCCTTATTTTCATTCTCACTCACATTCACCTCATTTTCATTCTCACTCACATTCACCTCACTGTCATTGTCATTCACATTCACCTATTAATTGTCATTCACACTCACTTTCACATTCTCATTTTCATTCTCACTCACCTTCACCTTATCATTGTCTTACTCACATTCACTTTCTTATTGTCATTCTCACTCACATTCATCTTCTCACTGTCATTCTCACTTACATTCACCTTCTCATTGTCATTCTCACTCACATTCACCTTTTCATTATCATTATCATCCACATTCACCTTCTCATTGTCATTCCTACTCACATTCACCTTCTCACTGTCATTCTCACTCACATTCACCTTATCATTATCATTCTCACTCACTTTCACCTTCACATTGTCATTCTCACTCACATTCACCTTCTCGTTATCATTCTCACTCACATTCACCTTCGCATTGTCATTTTCACTCACACTCACCTTCTCATGTCATTCTCACTCGCATTCACCTTCTCATTGTCATTCTCACTCACATTCACCTTCTCACTTTCATTCTCATTCATATTAACCTTCTCATTGTCATTCTCACTCACATTCACCTCATTGTCATTCTCACTCACATTCACCTTCTAATTGTCATTCTCACTCACATTCATCTTCTCATTGTCATTCTCACTCACATCTGCCTTCTGATTTTTATTTTCACTCACATTCACTTTCTCATTTTCATTCTCACTCACATTCATCTTCTCATTGTCATTCACACTGACATTCACCTTCTCATTTTCATTCTGACTCACATTCAACTTCTCATTTTCACTCACATTCACCTTCTAACTTTCATTCTCACTCACATTCACCTTCTCATTGTCATTCTCACTCACATTCACCTTCTCATTGTCATTCTCACTCATAATTACCTTATTTTCATTCTCAGTCATATTCATCTTCTCATTGTCATTCTCACTCACATTCACCTCATTGTCATGCTCACTCACATTCACCTTCTCACTGTCATTCTTATTAACATTCACTTTCTCACTGTCATTCTTATTCACATTCACCTTCTCACTGTCATTCTCACTCACATTCACCTTCTCATTGTCATTTTCATTCTCACTCACATCCACCTTCTCATTGTTATTCTCACTCACATTCTACTATCATTATCATTTTCACTCACATTCAACTTCTGACTGTCATTCTCACTCATATTCACTTTCTCATATTCATTCACACTCACTTTCACCTTATTTTCATTCTCACTCACATTCAGTTCACTGTCATTCTCACTCACATTCACCTTCTCATTGTCATTCTCATTCACATTCACTTTCTCACTGTCATTCTCACTCACATTCCCCTCATTGTCATTCTCACTCATTCACCTTCTCACTGTCACTCTCACACACATATTCACCTTCTCACTGTCATTCTCACTCACATTCACCTCACTGTCATTCTCACTCATATTCACCTTTTAACTCTCATTTACACTCACTTTCACTTTTTCATTTTTATTCTCACTCATATTCACCTTATTGTCATTCTCACTCACATTCACCTTCTCATTGTCATTCTCACTCACATTCACCTTCTTCCTGTAATTCTCACTCCCAATCACCTTCGCATTGTCATCCTCACTTCCCTTCTCACGCTCATTACTCACAAACAGACGTCTAACACAAGCATCTTCCTCCCTCAGGTCTGACTCCCTTACACTGGGCTTCCTGGAACGGCCATCATGCTGTTGCAGAGACGCTCCTCGAGAAGGGCGGAGAAGTGAATGCCAAGGATGGATTAGGTAAGGCGATTGGAAAGCGAGTGACTTCTTAAAGGCGCCAGAAGAATTTTGCTTTTGTTTCTTTTCTCTTCTTTGTCTGTATGGAATTTTATAACAATTATTGTTAAAATTTAATAAGGGAATCTTTTATATCTTTTATCATTAATTTTATTGATATTTATTTCTTTATTCTATGAATTTTTCAATAAAATATTTTCATAGATTATTCTATAAAATAGAAATAAATAAATTTTTCTGCTTCTTTATAATATAAATGTTATAATAATTAGTTATAACAATTCTGATAATAATAAGTATGATGATTTCAATTATTATTGATAATATCATTATTATTTCATGATTATCTAAAAGAAATATGATCATCCTCATCATTGATCATAATCATCATCAATGGTCCTATTCATATTATCATTATTATTTCATTACTATTAGTATTATTGTTACTCCCATTTTTATTAAATTATCAATTGTTATCATCCTTCTTATTATTGTTATTTTGATAGTGATCCTGTTCTTGTTCTCCTACATGCTTTTGTTGGTGGTGTTGTTGCGAGGTCTTTGTCAGTGATGACAAAGACAATGATGATAATGGAGAAAGTAATGGCAACAAAAGTAACAACAATAATGATGATAATAATTGTCATTCTCACTCACATTCACCTTCGCATTGTCATCCTCACTTCCCTTCTACAGTGAGAAGGTGAATGTGAGTGAAAATGACAATGAAAAGGTGAATGTGAGTGAGAATAACAATGAGAAAGTGGATGTGAGTAAGAATGAAAATGAGAAGGTGAATAAGCGTGAGAATGACAATGAGAAGGAGAATGTGAGTGAGAATGACACTTTCCTTTACTCACAAACACACGTCTAACAGAAGCATCTTCCTCCCTCAGGTGAGACACCCTTACACTGGGCTTCCGAGAACGGCCATTATACTGTTGCGGAGACGCTCCTTGAGAAGGGCGGAGAAGTGAACGCCAAGACTAAGGATGGTAACGATTGGGAAGCGAGTGACTTCATAAAGGCACCAGAAGAATTTTGCTTTTGTTTCTTTTCTCTTTTTTGTCTTCATGGAAATTTATAACAATTATTATTCAGATCTAATAAGGATACCTCTATCATCAGCTTTTCTTATTTCTTCATCATTCATTATTCTTTTCTATTTATCCATTCCTTATGTTTTAGTTGTTTATTTGAGTTATTTGTAAATGTTACTTATTCATTATCATTTATCATATGAATTTCAATGTTATGCTTAATACTATCATAAAAATATTCATTTTTATTATCATTTATTACAATTACATTTATATTATTATTTCAAGAATTTTCTTTTGTAATAGTCACTTTTCATCATTCATCTTTTTTCTTCCTCTTTTACTCTTTTCATTATTGATATAATTTTCATTTTTATTTCATTTTTTTTCTATATGATTTTATACATATCATTCCTATTATTATTATTATTATTATTATTATTATTGTTATAGTTAAAAATATTATTATTTTAATTATTCGTATTACTGCTATTTCTATTGAAATTATTATCATAGGTTATCCTTCCTCTTGTCATCATTGATAATTTTGCTGATGATCCTGTTGTTCTTGTTCTTGTACATGCTTTTGTTGTAGTTGTGAGGTCTTTATCACTCATAGTACCAGTGTCGGTAAATCATGATGGTAATGACAATGAGGATAACACGATGGCTTCCTT
>NW_028234445.1:2489843-2492343 GCF_977035675.1 Penaeus japonicus | reverse complement strand
CTTTGCACTGAGTACTCGCATATACTTATTAGATGATATTGAATCATTTGCACTTAATACTCAATAGATAATACCTATACCTATTTTGCCTCACAGCCTCTTTGGGGAGACCGGGAACGTGTAGACTGCCCATGAACATGTGTTTGATTTTTTCCGAACCTATTTTATCCTGTGGCGTAATAGGTTCCGTAACGGAATCAGTTCTGAATGAAAGGAAAGGAAATCTCTCTTGCGTGTTTCAGGACTCTCGATATCTTGTTTTTCATATCAATAAAATTGGGTGAATATGTTTTGTTTTCTTGGCTTTTTCCTATTTGTCACTTCTGTATTCCTACTTTTCTTACAACTTTTATTTATTATTATTATTTTTTTAGATAATTATCATTCATTTAGTTTAATCCACTGTTTAGAGTGGATCATCAATTGATAAATCATTTGCAACGTTAAACAATTATGATTAAATTAAATCAAATTAATTAAGATAAAAAAAATATGAATCCTTTTATATTTTAACTCCCCCTTCTCTTCCCCTTCCACCTCCCTCTTTCCCTTCCTCCTTCTCATCCCCCTCCCCCTTCTCTTCCCCTTCCTCCTCCCTCTTTCTCTTCTCCTTCCCTTCCTCCTTCCCACCCCTCTCCCCCTTCTCTTCCCCTTCCACCTCCCTCTTTCCCTTCTTCTTTCTCATCCCCCTCCCTCTTATCTTCCCTTTTCCCTTTTCCTTCCCACCCCCTTCCCCCTTATCTTCCCCTTCCTCCTCCCTCTTTCCCTTCTCCTTTCCTTCCTCCTTCCCACCCCTCTCCCCCTTCTCTTCCCCTTCCTCCTCCCTCTTTCCCTTCTCCTTCCCTTCCTCCTTCCCACCCCTCTCCCCTTTCTCTTCCCATTCCACCTCCCTCTTTCCCTTCTTCTTTCTCATCCCCCTCCCTCTTATTTTCCCTTTTCCCTTCTCCTTCCCACCCCCTTCCCCCTTATCTTCCCCTTCCTCCTCCCTCTTTCCCTTCTCCTTTCCTTCCTCCTTCCCACCCCTCTCCCCCTTCTCTTCCCCTTCCATCTCCCTCTTTTTCTTCTCCTTTCCTTCCTCCATCCCACCCCCTCTCCCTTATCTTCCCCTTCCTCCTCACTCTTTCCCTTCCTCCTTCCCATTCCCCTCCCCCTTATCTTCCTCTTTCCCTTCCCTCTCCCCCTTATCTTCCCCTTCCAACTCCCTCTTTTTCTTCCCCTTCCAACTCCCTCTTTCTCTTCTCCTTCCCTTCCTCCATCCCACCCCCCTCTCCCTTATCTTCCCCTTCCTCCTCCCTCTTTCCCTTCCCCCTTCCCTCCTACATTCCTCCTTCACCTCTTATTGATGACCATTGTCCTTTCTTCTCAATATTCCTGAATTGAAGTTAAATGATCCAGTGAGTCATTTTAGCTCAAAGGTCCAAGCGACGAGAATTTTCCTTTCTCACGCTTTTCACCATATTTTGACAGTATGTATCTTGTGGATAGCCTGGCCCATTACATGAGTGTAACATCCCATACCTTTGGAGATAATACCATAGGATTTACTACACACATAAACACACTCACACACGTCTACATAAACAAATACACAGATATACACACAAGCAAACACACACCTATACACAGAAGCAAACACACATACCCATATAAACACACAAGCAAACACTCAAACATATACACACAAGCTAACACACACACATACACACAAGCAAACACACACACATACACACACACATACACACAAGCAAACACACACACATACACACACACATAAACACAAGCAAACACACACACATACACACAAGCAAACACACACACATACACACAAGCAAACACACACACATACACACACATACACACAAGCAAACACACACTCATATACATACTCACACACGTACACACACAAGCAAACACACACTCATACACAGAAGCAAACACACATACCCATATAAACACACAAACAAACACTCATACATATACACACAAGCTAACACACATACACATATACACACAAACAAGCACACATACATATATACACACAAGCAAACACACACACATACACACAAGCTTACATACACACATACACACAAGCTAACACACACATACACACAAGCAAACACACACACATACACAAAAGCAAACACACACACATACACACAAAGAAACATACATACACATATATACACAAGCAAATACACACACATACACACAAACACACACACATACACACAAACACGCACACATACACACAAACACGCACACATACACACAAGCAAACACACATACATGCACACAAAGTGACAAACAGACATACTTGCGCGCAGCTTCCCCAGAGAGAGATCAGTTCAGTTCAGAGAGATTTGCGAAGACGTCGCTTCGCCCGGGCTATATGCACGAGGCGGCCCGGCCTCTGTCAGCTGTAAGTGAGAAAGAGAGAGAGAGAGAGAGAGAGAGAGAGAGAGAGAGAGAGAGAGAGAGAGAGAGAGAGAGAGAGAGAGAG
>NW_028234445.1:2449843-2467343 GCF_977035675.1 Penaeus japonicus | reverse complement strand
GGATTACTATTATTATTACTCCTATTTCTATTAAATTATCAATTGTTACCATCCTTCTTCTCATTATTGTTATTTTGATGGTGATCCTGTTCTTGTTCTCCTACATGCTTTTGTTGGTGGTGTTGTTGCGAGGTCTTTGTCAATGATGACAAAGACAATGATGATAATAGAGAAAGTAATGGCAACAAAAGCAACAACAATAATGATGATAATTAAAAGTTTCATAATGTAATGGTGGTAATGATAACAATATTAATGATAAAGTAATCATCACTGATAATGTTGATGATAACACTTTCATGATGATAATAGAACTAATGATAATGGTAATGACATATTTATGATAACAATGATAATAATAATGGTGATGATGAATAATGATAGTAATAAATTTAGAAATATAAAAGTCCCCCCGAACGGCGGGTCCGTTTTCTTTGACATACGTAATATCTCCCATGTTCCACCAATATTTGATGTCTTTTATTTTACGCTTATTTACAACAAGAAAGACATGTTTTGTTTATGTTACACCATTTATCAGGTGTATGTTTTTCCATTATGAAGACTATATATTTTAACTGCATTGAAACAGAAGTGTAAATCATTTTATATCAATATGATTTTCTGAATAAATTAGCAGACGGTCAACAACAACACGTGTTTCAATGGCTAAAGAACATCTTTATTTACTGCACGAATGTGGCAAGAAAACCCCACATGTATAATTCTCCTACTCTTTGTCACTCTATATTTCTGTATAATTCTCTATATTATATATATATATTATATATATATATATATATATATATATATATATATATATATAAAATATATATATATTACTGATAAATAATTATCAAACATTCATTTTCATTATAATATTCTTTCTCATTATCATACATGTATTTT
This sequence comes from Penaeus japonicus, assembly GCF_977035675.1. Classification (NCBI taxonomy): domain Eukaryota; kingdom Metazoa; phylum Arthropoda; class Malacostraca; order Decapoda; family Penaeidae; genus Penaeus; species Penaeus japonicus. The sequence goes on along the minus strand of NW_028234445.1, from coordinate 2,466,434 downwards.
TTTTTTCTTTTCCTTCTTGTTTCTATACCTTTTCATAATTCTTATTTTCATTAACATTCTAAGTATTTGCAATTTTATTAATATTCAAAATATCCAAACTATTCCTAGCCCTTACCCTTATCACCCTAATCATCTCTATTAATCTCATTCCTAAAACTAGTCTCATTCTCCCTCACATTCACCTTCTCACTGTCATTTTCACTCACATTCACCTTCGCATTGTCATCCTCACTTCCCTTCTCACATTCATTACTCACAAACAGACGTCTAACACAAGCATCTTCCTCCCTCAGGTGAGACTCCCTTACACTGGGCTTCCCAGAACGGCTATCATGCTGTTGCAGAGACGCTCCTCGAGAAGGGCGGAGAAGTGAACGCCAAGGATGATGAAGGTAAGGCGATTGGAAAGCGAGTGACTTCTTTAAGGCGCCAGAAGAATTTTGCTTTTGTTTCTTTTCTCTTCTTTGTCTTTATGGAATTTTATAACAATTATTGTTATAATTTGAATAGGGAATCTTTATCATCTTTTATCATTAATTTTATTGATATTTATTTCTTTATTTTATGATTTTTTCAATAAAATATTTTCATAGAATATTCTATAAAATAGAAATAAATAGATTTTTCTATATTTCTTTATACTATAAATGTTATAATGATTAGTTATAATAATTATGATAATAATAAGTATGATCATCTTAATTATTATTGATATTATCATTATTATTTTCATGATTATCTAAAAGAAATATGATCATCCTCATCATCAATCATAATCATCAGCAATGGTGCTATTCATATTATCATTAATATTTCATTACTATAACTATCATTGTTACTCCCATTTCTACTAAATTATCAATTGTTATCATCCTTCTTCTTCTCATTATTGTTATTTTGATGGTGATCCTGTTCTTGTTCTCCTACATGCTTTTGTTGGTGGTGTTGTTGCGAGGTCTTTGTCAGTGATGACAAAGACAATGATGATAATGGAGAAAGTAATGGCAACAAAAGCAATAACAATAGTGATGATAATGAAAAGTTTCATAATGTAATGGTGGTAATGATAACAATATTAATGATAAAGTAATCATCACTGATAATGTTGATGATAACACTTTCATGATGATAATAGAACTAATGCTAATGGTAATGACATATTTATGATAACAATGATAATAATAATGGTGATGATGAATAATGATAGTAATAAATTTAGAAATATAAAACTTTAGTTAAGTCCCCCCGAACGGCGGGTCCGTTTTCTTTGACATACGTAATGTCTCCCATGTTCCACCAATATTTGATGTTTTTTATTTTACGCTTATTTACTACAAGAAAGACATGTTTTGTTTATGTTACACCATTTATCAGGTGTATGTTTTTTCCATTATGAAGACTATATATTTTAACTGCATTGAAACAGAAGTGTAAATCATTTTATATCAATATGATTTTCTGAATAAATTAGCAGACGCTCAACACCACCACGTGTTTCAATGGCTAAAGAACATCTTTACTGCACGAATATCTTATATTCATCTTTACTTATTTATATTTATCTTTACTGCACGAATATTTATCTTTAATATAATATTTATCTTTACTGCACGAATGTGGCAAGAAAACCCCACAAATATTAAGGAAGGAAATATTTTATGATACTGATGATAACACTCTCATGATAATGATGGAACTAATGATATTGATATAAAGATAATAATGATGGTGATTGGAAGGTGAATAATGATAGTAATAACAGTAATGATGGAAATAATATTCATTGATTATGATGATAATTCTTATTATAATGAATATTTTAAATATTGATTATAAATGATTATAAATTTATTATGAATTGTAATTATCATTAATGATAATGATTATTTTTAATGATAATGATTATTTTTATGTTATTATCATTTTTAGAAATCATTTTTGCTGTTTTTATTTTTATCATCATTAATATTTTCATTATCATTATTATCATTATGAATATTATATAATTATCATTATTATAAGAATTATCATTATTATTATCTTCATTATTATTTTTATCTTCCTCATTATCATTATTATTCATGTTATTCTCATAATTATCTTTACCAATATTTCTATCATTATGATTGATATGTTTGTATCATTTTATTACCGTTGCTATCATTATAGCTATCATGATTACTGTTATTATTGAAATGGTCTTCGTAAATATAATAATAAAAACAATAAAAATTACAATAATTATCATAGTAGAATTTTTTTTTTTTTTTTTTTTTTTTTTTTTTTGATAAATGATTATCAAACGTTCTTTTTCATTAAAATATTCCTTCTTATCATCATACGCATTTGTTTTCCTTCTCATTTCTATGCCTTTTCCTAATTGTTATTTTCAGTAACTTTCTTATTATTTGCAATTTTATTAATATTCAAAATATTCATACTATTCCTTGCCCTTATCCTTATCACCTTAATCATTCCTAAAATCTAGTCTCATTTTCACTCGCATTCACCTTCTTACTGTCATTCTCACTCACATTCACCTTCTCATTGTCATTCTCACTCACATTCACCTTCGCATTGTCATCCTCACTTCCCTTCTCACGCTCATTACTCACAAACACACGTCTAACACAAGCATCTTCCTCCCTCAGGTCAGACTCCCTTACACTGGGCTTCCCGCAACGGCCACGATGCTGTTGCAGAGACGCTCCTCGAGAAGGGCGGAGAAGTGAACGCCAAGGATAAGGATGGTAAGGCGATTGGAAAGCGAGTGACTTCTTAAAGGCACCAGAAGAATTTTGCTTTTGTTTCTTTTCTCTTCTTTGTCTGTATGGAATTAATAACAATTATTGTTGTAATTTAATAAGGGAATCTTTTTCATCTTTTATCATTAATTTTATTGATATTTATTTCTTTATTCTAAGAATTTTTCAATAAAATATTTTCATAGATTATTTTATAAAATAGAAATTAATAGATTTTTCTATATTTCTTTATACTATAAATGTTATAATGATTAGTTACAACAATTATGATAATAATAAGTATGATCATCTTAATTATTATTGATATTATCATTATTATTTTCATGTTTATCTACAAGAAATATGATCATCCTACTCATGAATCATAATCATCACCAATGGTCCAATTCTTATTATCATTATTATTTCATTACTATTACTATTATTATTACTCCTATTTCTATTAAATTATCAATTGTTATCATCCTTCTTCTTCTCATTATTATTATTGTTATATTGATGGTGATCCTGTTCTTGTTCTCCTACATGCTTTTGTTGGTGGTGTTGTTGCGAGGTCTTTGTCAGTGATGACAATGACAATGATGATAATGGAGAAAGTAATGGCAACAAAAGCAACAATAATAATGATGATAATGAAAAGTTTCATAATGTTAATGAAGGTAATGATAACAATATTAATGATAAAGTAATCATCACTGATAATTTTGATGATAACACTTTCATGATGATAATAGAACTAATGATAATGGTAATGACATATTTATGATAACAATGATAATAATAATGGTGATGATGAATAATGATAGTAATAAATTTAGAAATATAAAAGTTTAGTTAAGTTCCCCCGAACGGCGGGTCCGTTTTCTTTTACATACGTAATGTCTCCCATGTTCCACCAATATTTGATGTTTTTTATTTTACGCTTATTTACAACAAGAAAGACATGTTTTGTTTATGTTACACCATTTATCAGGTGTATGTTTTTCCATTATGAAGACTATATATTTTAACTGCATTGAAACAGAAGTCTAAATCGTTTTATATCAATATGATTTTCTGAATAAATTAGCAGACGCTCAACAACACCACGTGTTTCAATGGCTAAAGAACATCTTTATTTACTGCACGAATGTGGCAAGAAAACCCCACATGTATAATTCTCCTACTCTTTGTCACTCTATATTTCTGTATAATTCTCTATATTATATATATATATATATATATATATATATATATATATATATATAATATATATATATATTACTGATAAATAATTATCAAACATTCATTTTCATTATAATATTCTTTCTCATTATCATACATATATTTTTTTTCTTTTCCTTCTTGTTTCTATACCTTTTCATAATTCTTATTTTCATTAACATTCTAAGTATTTGCAATTTTATTAATATTTAAAATATCCATACTATTCCTAGCCCTTACCCTTATCACCCTAATCATCTCTATTAATCTCATTCCTAAAACTAGTCTCATTCTCCCTCACATTCACCTTCTCACTGTCATTTTCACTCACATTCACCTTCGCATTGTCATCCTCACTTCCCTTCTCACATTCATTACTCACAAACAGACGTCTAACACAAGCATCTTCCTCCCTCAGGTTGGACTCCCTTACACTTTGCTTCCCAGAACGGCTATCATGCTGTTGCAGAGACGCTCCTCGAGAAGGGCGGAGAAGTGAACGCCAAGGATAAGGATGGTAAGGCGATTGGAAAGCGAGTGACTTCTTAAAGGCGCCAGAAGAATTTTGCTTTTGTTTCTTTTCTCTTCTTTGTCTTTATGGAGTTTATAACAAATTATTGTTATAATTTAATAAGGGAATCTTTTTCATCTTTTATCATTAATTTTATTGATATTTATTTCTTTATTCTATGAATTTTTCAATAAAATATTTTCATAGATTATTTTATAAAATAGAAATTAATAGATTTTTCTATATTTCTTTATACTATAAATGTTATAATGATTAGTTATAATAATTATGATAATAATAAGTATGATCATCTTAATTATTATTGATATTATCATTATTATTTTCATGATTATCTAAAAGAAATATGATCATCCTCATCATCAATGGTGCTATTCATATTATCATTATTATTTCAACAGGATTACTATTATTATTACTCCTATTTCTATTAAATTATCAATTGTTATCATCCTTCTTCTTATTATTGTTATTTTGATGGTGATCCTGTTCTTGTTCTCCTACATGCTTTTGTTGGTGGTGTTGTTGCGAGGTCTTTGTCAGTGATGACAAAGACAATGATGATAATGGAGAAAGTAATGGCAACAAAAGCAACAACAATAATGATGATAATGAAAAGTTTCATAATGTAATGGTGGTAATGATAACAATATTAATGATAAAGTAATCATCACTGATAATGTTGATGATAACACTTTCATGATGATAATAGAACTAATGATAATGGTAATGACATATTTATGATAACAATGATAATAATAATGGTGATGATGAATAATGATAGTAATAAATTTAGAAATGAAAAAGTTTAGTTAAGTCCCCCCGAACGGCGGGTCCGTTTTCTTTGACATACGTAATGTCTCCCATGTTCCACCAATATTTGATGTTTTTTATTTTACGCTTATTTACTACAAGAAAGACATGTTTTGTTTATGTTACACCATTTATCAGGTGTATGTTTTTCCATTATGAAGACTATATATTTTAACTGCATTGAAACAGAAGTGTAAATCATTTTATATCAATATGATTTTCTGAATAAATTAGCAGACGCTCAACAACACCACGTGTTTCAATGGCTAAAGAACATCTTTATTTACTGCACGAATATCTTATATTTATCTTTACTTATTTATATTGATCTTTACTGCACGAATATTTATCTTTAATATAATATTTATCTTTACTGCACGAATGTGGCAAGAAAACCCCACAAATATTAAGGAAGGAAATATTTTATGATACTGATGATAACACTCTCATGATAATGATGGAACTAATGATAATGATATAAAGATAATAATGATGGTGATTGGAAGGTGAATAATGATAGTAATAACAGTAATGATGGAAATAATATTTATTGATTATGATGATAATTCTTATTATAATGAATATTTTAAATATTGATTATAAATGATTATAAATTTATTATGAATTGTAATTATCATTAATGATAATGATTATTTTTAATGATAATGATTATTTTTATGTTATTATCATTTTTAGAAATCATTTTTGCTGTTATTATTTTTATCATCATTAATATTTTCATTATCATTATTATCATTATTGATATTATCTAATTATCATTATTATTAGAATTATCATTATTATTATCTTCATTATTATTTTTATCTTCCTCATTATCATTATTATTCATGTTATTCTCATAATTATCTTTACTAATATTTCTATCATTATGATTTATATTTTTGTATCATTTTATTACCATTGCTATCATTATAGCTATCATGACTACTGTTATTATTGCAATGGTCTTCGTAAATATAATAATAAAAACAATAAAAATTACAATAATTATCATAGTAATATTTTTTTTTTTTTTTGGATAAATGATTAACAAACGTTCTTTTTCATTAAAATATTCCTTCTTATCATCATACGCATTTTTTTTCCTTCTCATTTCTATGCCTTTTCCTAATTGTTATTTTCAGTAACTTTCTTATTATTTGCAATTTTATTAATATTCAAAATATTCATACTATTCCTTGCCCTTATCCTTATCACCTTAATCATTCCTAAAATCTAGTCTCATTTTCACTCGCATTCACCTTCTTACTGTCATTCTCACTCACATTCACCTTCTCATTGTCATTCTCACTCACATTCACCTTCGCATTGTCATCCTCACTTCCCTTCTCACGGTCATTACTCACAAACAGACGTCTAACAGAAGCATCTTCCTCCCTCAGGTCAGACTCCCTTACACTGGGCTTCCTGGAACGGCCATCATGCTGTTGCTGAGACGCTCCTCGAGAAGGGCGGAGAAGTGAACGCCAAGACTTTGACTGGTAAGGCGATTGGAAAGCGAGTGACTTCTTAAAGGCGCTAGTAGAATTTTGCTTTTGTTTCTTTTCTCTTCTTTGTCTCTGTGGAAATGTATAACAATTGTTGTTATAATTTAATAAGGGAATCTTTATCATCATTTATCATTGATTTTATTGATATTTATTTCTTTATTCAATGAATTTTTCAATAAAATATTTCCATAGATTATTCTATAAAATATAAATAAATAGATTTTTCTATTTTTCTTTATAATATAAATGTTATAATGATTAGTTATAAAAATAATGATAATAATAAGTATGATCATCTTAATTATTATTGATATTATCATTATTATTTCATGATTATCTAAAAGAAATATGATCATCCTCATCATTGATCATAATCATCATCAATGGTGCTATTCATATTATCATTATTATTTCAATAGGATTACTATTATTATTACTCCTATTTCTATTAAATTATCAATTGTTATCATCCTTCTTCTTATTATTGTTATTTTGATGGTGATCCTGTTCTTGTTCTCCTACATGCTTTTGTTGGTGGTGTTGTTGCGAGGTCTTTGTCAGTGATGACAATGACAATGATGATAATGGAGAAAGTAATGGCAACAAAAGCAACAACAATAATGATGATAATGAAAAGTTTCATAATGTTGATGGTGGTAATGATAACAATATTAATGATAAAGTAATCATCACTGATAATATTGATGATAACACTTTCATGATGATAATAGAACTAATGATAATGGTAATGACTTATTTATGATAACAATGATAATAATAATGGTGATGATGAATAATGATAGTAATAAATTTAGAAATATAAAAGTTTAGTTAAGTCCCCCCGAACGGCGGGTCCGTTTTCTTTGACATACGTAATGTCTCCCATGTTCCACCAATATTTGATGTTTTTTTATTTTACGCTTATTTACTACAAGAAAGACATGTTTTGTTTATGTTACACCATTTATCAGGTGTATGTTTTTCCATTATGAAGACTATATATTTTAACTGCATTGAAACAGAAGTCTAAATCGTTTTATATCAATATGATTTTCTGAAGAAATTAGCAGACGCTCAACAACACCACGTGTTTCAATGGCTAAAGAACATCTTTATTTACTGCACGAATGTGGCAAGAAAACCCCACATGTATAATTCTCCTACTCTTTGTCACTCTATATTTCTGTATAATTCTCTATATTATATATATTATATATATATATATATATATATATATATAAAATATATATATATTACTGATAAATAATTATCAAACATTCATTTTCATTATAATATTCTTTCTCATTATCATACATATATATTTTTTTCTTTTCCTTCTTGTTTCTATACCTTTTCATAATTCTTATTTTCATTAACATTCTAAGTATTTGCAATTTTATTAATATTTAAAATATCCATACTATTCCTAGCCCTTACCCTTATCACCCTAATCATCTCTATTAATCTCATTCCTAAAACTAGTCTCATTCTCCCTCACATTCACCTTCTCACTGTCATTTTCACTCACATTCACCTTCGCATTGTCATCCTCACTTCCCTTCTCACATTCATTACTCACAAACAGACGTCTAACACAAGCATCTTCCTCCCTCAGGTTGGACTCCCTTACACTTTGCTTCCTTGAACGGCTATCATGCTGTTGCAGAGACGCTCCTCGAGAAGGGCGGAGAAGTGAACGCCAAGACTTTGACTGGTAAGGCGATTGGAAAGCGAGTGACTTCTTAAAGGCACCAGAAGAATTTTGCTTTTGTTTCTTTTCTCTTCTTTGTCTGTATGGAATTTATAACAATTATTGTTATAATTTAATAAGGGAATCTTTTTTATCTTTTATCATTAATTTTATTGATATTTATTTCTTTATTCTAAGAATTTTTCAATAAAATATTTTCATAGATTATTTTATAAAATAGAAATTAATAGATTTTTCTATATTTCTTTATACTATAAATGTTATAATGATTAGTTATAATAATTATGATAATAATAAGTATGATCATCTTAATTATCATTGATATTATCATTATTATTTTCATGATTATCTAAAAGAAATATGATCATCCTCATCATCAATGGTGCTATTCATATTATCATTATTATTTCATGAAGATTACTATTATTATTACTACTATTTCTATTAAATTATCAATTGTTTTCATCCTTCTTCTTATTATTGTTATTTTGATGGTGATCCTGTTCTTGTTCTCCTACATGCTTTTGTTGGTGGTGTTGTTGCGAGGTCTTTGTCAGTGATGACAAAGACAATGATGATAATGGAGAAAGTAATGGCAACAAAAGCAACAACAATAATGATGATAATGAAAAGTTTCATAATGTAATGGTGGTAATGAAATATTAATGATAAAGTAATCATCGCTGATAATGTTGATGATAACACTTTCATGATGATAATATAACAAATGATAATGGTAATGACATATTTATGATAACAATGATAATAATAATGGTGATGATGAATAATGATAGTAATAAATTTAGAAATGAAAAAGTTTAGTTAAGTCCCCCCGAACGGCGGGTCCGTTTTCTTTGACATACGTAATGTCTCCCATGTTCCACCAATATTTGATGTTTTTTATTTTACGCTTATTTACTACAAGAAAGACATGCTTTGTTTATGTTACACCATTTATCAGGTGTATGTTTTTCCATTATGAAGACTATATTTTAACTGCATTGAAACAGAAGTGTAAATCATTTTATATCAATATGATTTTCTGAATAAATTAGCAGACGCTCAACAACACCACGTGTTTCAATGGCTAAAGAACATCTTTATTTACTGCACGAATATCTTATATTTATCTTTACTTATTTATATTGATCTTTACTGCACGAATGTTTATCTTTAATATAATATTTATCTTTACTGCACGAATGTGGCAAGAAAACCCCACAAATATTAAGGAAGGAAATATTTTATGATACTGATGATAACACTCTCATGATAATGATGGAACTAATGATAATGATATAATGATAATAATGATGGTGATTGGAAGGTGAATAATGATAGTAATAACAGTAATGATGGAAATAATATTTATTGATTATGATGATAATTCTTATTATAATGAATATTTTAAATATTGATTATAAATGATTATAAATTTATTATGAATTGTAATTATCATTAATGATAATGATTATATTTAATGATAATGATTATTTTATGTTATTATCATTTTTAGAAATCATTATTGCTGTTATTATTTTCATCATCATTAATATTTTCATTATCATTATTATCATTATTAATATTATATGATTATCATTATTATTAGAATTATCATTATTATTATCTTCTTTATTATTTTTATCTTCCTCATTATCATTATTATTCATGTTATTCTCATAATTGTCTTTACCATATTTCTATCATTATGATTGATATGTTTGTATCATTTTATTACCATTGCTATCATTATAGCTATCATGACTACTGTTATTATTGAAATGGTCTTCGTAAATATAATAATAAAAACAATAAAAATTACAATAATTATCATAGTAATATAGTTTTTTTTTTTGTTTTTTTTGATAAATGATTATCAAACGTTCTTTTTCATTCAAATATTCTTTCTTATAATCATACATTTTTTTTTCTTATTTCTATGTTCTATACTTTTCCTAATTGTTATTTTCAGTAACTTTCTTATTACTTGCAATTGTATTAATATGCAAAAGATTCATAGTATTCCTGGCCCTTATCCTTATCACTTAATCATTCCTAAAATCATCTCTTTAATCGCATTCACCTTCTTACTGTCATTCTCACTCACATTCACCTTCTAATTGTCATTCTCACTCTCATTCACCTTCGCATTGTCATCCTCACTTCCCTTCTCACGCTCATTACTCACAAACAGACGTCTAACACAAGCATCTTCCTCCCTCAGGTTGGACTCCCTTACACTGTGCTTCCTGGAACGGCCATCATGCTGTTGCAGAGACGCTCCTCGAGAAGGGCGGAGAAGTGAACGCCAAGACTAAGAATGGTAAGGCGATTGGAAAGCGAGTGACTTCTTAAAGGCACCAGAAGAATTTTGCTTTTGTTTCTTTTTCTTCTTTGTCTGTATGGAATTTTATAACAATTATTATTCAGATCTAATAAGGATACCTCTATCATCAGCTTTTCTTATTCCTTCATCATTTATTATTCTTTTCTATTTATCCATTCCTTAAGTTTTAGTTGTTAATTTGAGTTATTTGTAAATGTTATATATTCATTATCATTTGTCATATGTATTTCAAGGTTATGATTATTATTATCATACAAATATTCATTATTATTGTACATTCATATCTTATCATTTATTACAATTACATTTGTATTATTATTATTATTTCAAGAATTTTCTTTTGTAATAGTCACTTTTCATCATTCATCTTTTTTCTTCCTCTTTTACTCTTTTCATTATTGATATGATTTTCATTTTTACTTCTATTTTTCTTATATATGATTTTATACATATCATTGCCGTTATTATTATTATTGTTATTGTTAGAATTATCATTATTTTAATTATTCTTATTATTCCTATTTCTATTTAAATTATTATCATATGTTATCCTTCCTCTTGTCATCATTGATAATTTTGCTGATGATCCTGTTGTTCTTGTTCTTGTACATGCTCTTGTTGTAGTTGTGAAGTCTTTATCACTCATAGTACAAGTGTCGGTAAATCATGATGGTAATGACAATGAGGATAACACGATGGCTTCCTTGTTCTTCCTTCTTGCAAACACCCAAGTCTGCTCACAGCTTGCTTGCAACAAACATGGTTATGCAGGTGCTGTTAAGAGGAATGCACTACTTAGCATTAATTTCACAAAATACCTTTTCTCGCAACTTAAGTTAGGTTTGCTAAATACAAAGATAACATATCCAAATGAAATATCAATAATATAAGTTGATACGAAAAAAGATATTACCTATTTTGTTTGATTATTATAATAATGATAATACTAATAAAAATAACCATAATAATGATGATAATGATAATGATGACTAAGAATAACATTGATTATAATTATATAAAAACATTAAAGATAACAATAACAATCATTATTATTATCAATATTAATATCAGACTAGTTAGAATGGCCATTATTATTTTTTGATAATTCTTATGACTGATATCATAATTTCTTTCATTATAAATATTATGTTAATGATAATACTAATTCCAAAAACAATGATAGAAGTATAATGAGATCCTTATTTTCATTATGGTTATTATTTTAATTCCTATCATTGCCATTAGAATATGCATTAAAATTATAATGATCATAATCATTCTTAAAATCATGATGATTCTCATTCATGAATACTTTCCTGATTTTGTTTCCACTCTCATTTTCTTCATCATTTTCCATCCCTTTCATTTCATTCTATAGTCATTTCATGCTTATTCATAAGCTTTCCTTTTTGCTTGTATTTATCATAAATATTTTAATTAGCATTATTATCATTAATATCATAATCATTATGATTATAATAATTGTTGCCATTCAAATTAGCATTGAAATTTTCATTCCTAACCTCAGTTCCCTTCTCATTTTGATTCTCATTAACATCATCACCACAGTTTTCTTTTTCATTTTTATCTTCGCAAGTCTCAGAACCATTCCAGTCATAACTTTCCTTCTCCTACTCTTTGTTACTCTATACTTTCTGTATAATTATCCTTCTCCTACTCTTTGTTACTATGTTTTCTGTATAATTCTCCTTCTACTCTTTGTCACTCCATACTTTCTGTATAATTCTCCTTCTCCTACTCTTTGTCACTCTATACTTTCTGTATAATTCTCCTTCTCCTACTCTTTCTCACTCTATACTTTCTGTATAATTCTCCTTCTCCTACTCTTTGTCACTATATTTTCTGTACAATTTTCCTTCTCCTACTCCTATTCTTTGTCACTTTACATTCTCTATATAATTCTTCTACTCTTTGTCACTTCATTTTCTGTATAATTCTCCTTCTCCCACACTTCATCATATTTATTTCTCTTCTCATTATCCCTCTCAGTTCTCTCTCTCCTTATATGTATATATATATATGCATATATATATATATATATATATATAATATATATATATATATAATATATATATATATATATATATATTATTATAAATTTATATGTATAAATAATATATATTATATATAATATAATACATATATATATATATATATATATATATATATATATATATATATATATATATATATATATATATTAATATATATATATATATATATTATATATAATATATTATATATAATATATATATATATATATATATTATATATATATATATATATATATATAATATATATATATATATATATATATATATATATATATATATATATATATATATATATATATATATATATATATATATATATATATATATATATTATATATATTATATATATATATATATATATATATATATATATATATATATATATTATATATATATATATATATCATATCTCTCTCTCTCTCTCTCTCTCTCTCTTATACTTATAATATATAATATATATATATATATATATATATATATAATATATATATATATATATATATATATTATATATATATATTATTGTCGTCAATATTATTGTTATCATCATCATCATATATCTTGATTTATATAATATATTCTTAAATATATATCATATTTTTATCATTATATTTACAACCTATATCATTACATTCACATCTCACTTATTTCTGAACAAATTTGAATAAAAATGAAAATAAGAAAATGAAACAAGTGTTTCATTAAAGAGCAACATTTAAACATTGACAAGTTCTACAGTCAAGTTTACCTTCAGGGCGGACAGCAATGCACAAGGCAGCTTGGAAGGGACACACGGCAGTGCTGGAAGTCCTTCGGGAGGGCGGGGCCGACGTGGACGCTGCAGATGGTGAAGGCGACACGCCCCTCCACAAAGCAGCTTCACAAGGGCATCTCCTCGCTATATTCAAGTTGACGAACTTTGGGGCTTCCACGTACAAGAAGAACAAGAGAGGAAGGACTCCGCAGGACTTGATGCCGAGATCTTCCTCCACAGAGAGCCGTGGCATGGAACTTTTCCAAAGCGTGTCCATGGTAATAGATTGTATTGGTCAGACTGTGGTCCTTCCTCTGTCACCATTGGTTTTCAAAGTTGTGCATCATGGGCAGTGCCATGGTTACTGAGTGGCACTGTTACTAAATCACAAAAGGATTTTTTTTTTTTTTTTTTTTTTTTTTTTTTTTTAATAATGAGACATAACATGCTAATGCATTTATCTGTTGAATATTGATCACTTTCAGACTCATGTGGCACAAGGTTGGGTTGCAACCGAGAAGGAAAGGATCAGATTGCAAAGAGAAATCCAAGTGCTTAAGGTGAGTTTTTGGAGAGAAAATGAATTAAAAGATAGAAATAATTTTGATTTGATAATAATAAAAAGATAGAGAAAAATCAGTGGAATGACAGGAAATATAGCAATCAAAGAAAACATTTCTAAAATCCATAGCTAGGGGAGTAAATAGAATGAAACCCAAAGCAAAATGTGAGGGTTTTGGTGACGGCTAATCTTTTATAAGTATTTGATCTGCTTTATTCTTTTACGACTCCAATCTCCTTATCTTGTGGTTATCAGCTTTCCCTCCATCCTCTGACAATGTCAGGAAGGAGATGCTTGTTATCATGAGCGAAGCAATTATGAGCAACAACATGAGCAGAGAGAGAGAGAGAGAGAGAGAGAGAGAGAGAGAGAGAGAGAGAGAGAGAGAGAGAGAGAGAGAGAGAGAGAGAGAGAGAGAGAGAGAGAGGGGGGGGTAATGTTAGAGAGAAAGTTCATTTCGTTTGTCTTTTTGAGCACTTATGATACCTATTCCTACCTTATACAGAAGCAGCATGAGCAGGAAGAGCAAGAAATTAGTTAAATAATGAACAAGTAGACAGAGAGAGAGAGAGGTAATGTTAGAGAGAATGTTCATTTCGTTTGTCTTTTTGAGTACTTAAGATACCTCTTCTATACTCATCCAGAAGCAGAGAGAGCGAGAGATCAGTGCGAAAAGTAGCGAGACAGTGAATCTACAGAAGGAGACCAGAGACCTGAAGGAAGACCTGAGGAAGAAGGAAGAGGAGATTGTATTACTTAAGGTATGCACAGGAGAGAGCGAGGAAGAGGGACGAAATGACAGAGAGAAAGGAGGAGAGGAAAGGGACAGATATAGAAGAATGGTTACGAAAGAGGAGAGTTAGTGTGAGATAGATTGTGTTATTAGTAGCTTGTTGTCTGGAGAACCTGGAGCTTCCTGAATAAGTCCTTGTAGGTGTGAACCTCAACTATTCCAAACGAAGAGAGAAAAGGTTGCAGGATTTGTGCAAATGAAATGGAACACGATGAGCAATTTTCTTTGCTTCCAAAATGCATTAGCCCCTTTTTAAAAGCGATTTTATTTGTCGAAGCGAGATTATTGCTTGATCGTGCGATTCCACTTGCTTTGCCTGTGATGCCTTGCTCTTCTCCTCAAGCCTTTAGGACAGAGACATCCCTACAGTGTGGTCTTCTCTTACAGGAGGAGCAAGGACATGAGAGGAGTAGGATGGAGACTGAGGTGACTAATCTGCATGCAGAAAACAGCGAACTGAAGGATATCCTATGTCTGAAGGAAAGGGAGATCAGAGAGCTAAAGGTAAGAGTAAGAAGAAAGAAAAGAGAGGAGAGAGAAAGAGACTAAAATAAGGAGAGAAACAATGAAGAAGTATTGTATTCACACATATGTACTTCTACATGGTCCAATACCCGTCCAGTTAAGAAGGCGTGACAGTCCTTTACTTTACAGGAGCAACACACAGCGGACGTTGGGAACGCGACGAACAGGTCGGAGGGCGAGGATGCGAACGTGAGGAGGATATTAATTCTTGTGACTTATGATGCATTGCACTGAGGGTGATAATAATTCCGAGAATTAGCTCCAATGATGATATTAGTGCTTGTAACGTAAATGCAGTTACACTGAAGATGATATTAAGGCTCTAAGTTTAACTTCAATTGTACTGAAGAGGATGATGTTTTAAATGTAACTTCTATTGCACTGAAAGTTATATTGATGCTTCAAAAGTCAACTTAGATTTAAAGTGCAACAGGGGGGATGGGAAGGTTGGGGGGAAGATAGAAAGATCGGTTGAGAGAAAGATAGTTCGAGAGAAAGAAAGGTTGGGAGAAAGATGGGTAGAGAGAGAGGAAGACTAGGTGAAAGATAGCTTGAGAAAAAGAAAAGTTGGGAGACAGATAGAAAAATAGAAAGATCAGTTTAGAGTAAGATAGAAAGATAGGTTGAAAGAATGATACAGAGTGAAAGGAGATATAGAGCAAAGGAGGGATAGGTCGAGGGAGTGGGAAAAATACATTTTCGCACAGAATAGAAAATGTAATTTATATCCATCAGATTTAGATAAGATTAAGATAGATATAGATATAGATAGATAGCTGGTGGGGGAGAGAGAGAGAGAGATAGCTGGTGTGTGTGGGGGGAGAGAGAGAGAGAGAGAGAGAGAGAGAGAGAGAGAGAGAGAGAGAGAGAGAGAGAGAGAGGAGAGGAGAGGGAGGGAGAGATAGGGAGAGAGAGGGAGAGAGAGAGAGAGATAGAGAGAGAGATGGACACACACACACACACACAGATGGAGAAACAGAGAGAGAAAGTGAGATACAGAGAC
>NW_028234445.1:2420427-2429743 GCF_977035675.1 Penaeus japonicus | reverse complement strand
AATGGCTTGAATATTCTGAAGTTCTGTTCTGTATTCTGAAGTTCTGAGCATCAGATATTTTTATATGAATTGTTTCTTCGCTTAGTTTCTTCGCACGTGCCGATATTTCAGACCCTCCCCTTCATGACCTGACCGTGTGAAAAGGCAGTGTCAATGTTCTGCTTCCCTTTTGTCGTAAAACAACCCTTATTGTTTATATTTTCATTATTCGGACAAGGTAATTTGGAGATTTTTCCTGGCTTTACTCTCCAAAATATTTGTTCTGAAAGTGAACCCTTACAAGATTTTACATGTTCGATTACGATTATCGAAAGGGCCGATATCGTATTTAGACTATGTAAATTCTTGACTGCCTTTCACTTTCATTCCGAATCTGTACTGGCGATGAGTGTTGCCTGATTCCTATATTCTGTTATTTTTGTACTTCTTTCATCGACACCCGCTATTTCTACTCGTATTTTGCAACTTTGGACAATATATTCTGGAGAAATTTTATTGACTGTTAATCTCCGAATATTTGTTTTGAAGGTGAACCTTTGAAAGATTTTCCATACTTAATTGCAATTATCGGAGGAGAAGCGATATTGTATTTAAACCATGTAATTTCTTAATAGTTTTCACTTTCCTTCCGAATCTGTGCTGGTGATCAGTATTGCCAGATTTTTATCTATCAATTTATATTTTCGCCACTCGTTAAAGTACGGCTGTTATTACTTTTCTTGTCGACAAGTGCTACTTATGTTAGTATTTTCTCTGTATCTTGTAAACCTGTATCTCTTGAGCTTGCACATATTACTTAGTTTCGATTCTTCTTTTGTATGTTCTCTTCTTGGCAGTTGCGAAGCACTTGTTTATTGTTCAGTAAGCCGTGTGCAACGCACGCATGTCATTCAGGTAGCCATGCAAGACGCATGAGGCATCAGTAAGCCGTGCAGGGCGCACGCATGTCATTCAGGTAGCCATGCAAAACGCATGAGGCATCAGTAAGCCGTGCAGGGCGCACGCATGTCATTCAGGTAGCCATGCAAGAAGCATGAGGCATCAGTAAGCCGTGCCCCAGAGGGTAGCCACTGTCCGACTCCCACCCTCGGTGCACTGACACCACCAGTCGTGATACAAAATATATTTTTTTATGTATGTCTTCTCCAAAGCACTGCCACCTTTCAAGTACTTTATCTCATGAAGTCATAGTGAGATTTTTGTTCAGGGATCAGCTGATCCTACAACTCTTTTATGGCCACCACACCGTACGCGACACGACCGACCCACGACCCGCCCGCAGACGCCCATCTACATGTTGACGTCGAGACATCAAGAATGCTCTTCGAGGTCTTGTTCTCTGTTAGTCATTCTAGCATCGACTCCCTCTTCATTTCGGGAATTTTAAGTGAGGTTACATAGGCCTCAAACTCTTCTATGTCTGATTGGTTCGGAGCCTGTCTCAGCCGAGAGAGAATCCATTTGGCTGCAAGGAATTCCATCAGGCTTTTGTGTGGAGCAGGAGGTGCAGCTCATACCCGTCTGATTAGATCCAATTCAAGTCCAATCTCGGGTCACATTCATAGAGGCGGCGGATTTGTCGTCGAATGGTAGTTCAAGGGAGTTGCATTTCTTCTTAAGACGTTGTTCTCAGGTTCCATTGAGCTGCGATGACCCGGATGCAATCTCATTATATATTCTATATTATATTTGTATTTATGTTTATATTTTATATTTATATTATATTTTATATTATATTTGTATTTATATTTATATTTTATATTTATATCTTATATTTATATAAAAATATGTATACACTCACTGACAGTACCTGCCATTCCTTACCTCTTCGTCTCCTTGTCTTCTTCCCTATAACGATGCATCCGCCCTTCTATGTGCACAATGGGATAGATATATCATTCTTACATACAATGCAAGGTAGATGAATCCTTTAAGAAGACCGTCTCACTTCTTACCAGGGACTAGTAACCCGTGCGCTCACTCCTGCAACCGTATTCCTCGAACAAACCTGCAACTCACCATAACGTTTGGATACTGCACTCTCTGCACGAGACATTGCAACATGTCTCCATCATTCCATGATCTGCAATTACCTCAAGATTATGCGATGAATAGTCTTTGTAATCGCATGTAGTCTTTAGTGAGGTCAAATGTATCTTATCACAGTGGACACGCCCTGCTCTGATTTATCATATGACGTCATGTACAAAAATAAATAAATAAATAAAATAAAATAAAAAATAATAATATAATGAGGCCGAGTTGTCATGCAGCACTGCTTTACACAATAAACGAACGAACATACGATAATGAACCTAAAATGACTCGACTCACGAACTTCGAGCAGACTATAAACAGGTTAATTCTACTGTCAGATGATTGCACCATTCTTAACGCGAGTATCAATTGCATGAGAGATCTATTATTACATACTCATACCATAGAACCTTAGAGACCACATCTCCGAGGATTAGCGCACGCAAGAGTGAACCGAGGTGTTTCTGTGCCCGCAACGTGTATGTGTTGATACCATTATATCCTCATTGTTATTACTTATGCGAATAGTTAATGTAACTGATTATAAATGGCCATAAGTATTAAGCTATGATAAATATGACTGCTTGGATAACATCACAGTGATGTTATGATACTATACTCCTACGATGTTCAGATCTATCTATTCATGACCATATGTCATGTACGACATTGTAATCAATATTGTTATCTTGTATGTTACGAATTTATATGTTAATGACTAGTTGTATTGACAGGTTTTGACCACTATCACCACTATGATTACATTGTAATCAATATTGTTATCTTGTATGTTACGAATTTAAATGTTAATGACTAGTTGTATTGACAGGTTTCGACCACTATCAACAAAGCGAAGTGTGTGCGAACACTGCGGTCTCAGCCATTCCTTAATGTCGCGACAACAGTCAAAACACGAAGGCCTATTAGAACATCTTTCACGGAGCCGCAGACAACAAGGGACAAAGTGGTCAGAAAAGAGGGGAGAGAAGTGGGGAGAGGAAGGAAGGATAAGGTTGGGGAGAGAAAATGATACAAGTAAGAGAGAAAGAGCCGGGGCTTGACCCAGCATGCGAGGGAATAGTAGGGGGGAATAGCTGACAGGACGCAGAAAAGGGAAGGAGAGGGTGGGGAGGGGGACACACCTCGCCTGGCCGGGTGAGCCGCGCTGGGCTGAACTGAGCTGGCTAACCAGCCCGAGGGTGGGTAGGGGGGGGAGGTGCGGTCTGTCTGGCGCCATCTGCGGCTCCACTGTGCACTACCCTTCGGCCGTGACTACGGTGGTGCCCTCGGCTAACCTTCGAGGCTGCAGGATGAAGTACGAGTGCGAGCGCGAGAGGCTATCCCCCCACCCCCCATCCCCCCCGCCCGCGTCGAGCGAGGATTTCTCCTCGTCGGCGGCAGGACTTCCGGGGTGATGTGCTCGGGCGCTCGTCGCCACGTCGGGATTACCAACACTGGCCGTGACACCTCCTCCCCGGCTCGCGAGTTGTCACTCCTTGGCTCAAGGAGCCGCGGTCACGGCACGGGTGCAAGCGGCAGGTGCCACGTGTCGGAAATCCGGAACCAGTGAGATGGAAGGGAAGGATTAGGATGGAGGACGCTTGCGCTAAGCGAGGATGATGGGATGGAGATGCGGGCGAAGAGCAATCACGCAACGAAGAGGACGTGGGGTAGGGCGGGGAGATCGGGGGCGGAGGGGTAAGGTGGGTGGGTGGGTGGGTGGGCTCCCAGGACAAACAAAAACCTATTAAAGCACAACTATAAAACAACTAAAACTATGAAACAGCAACAAGCGAAAAGCAAAAGTCGGAAGCGAATCCAAAGGAGCGTAAAGACACGACCGCACCAAAGTCGACGGGAAAACGTCAACATTGAAAAGGCAAACCTTGAGACAGATGAACATTAAAAGCGAAATAGGAAAGTCGGAAGCGAATCCAAAGGAGCGTAAAGACATGAGCGCACCAAAGTCGAAGGGAAAACGTCAACATTGAAAAGGCAAACCTTGAGAGCGAAAAGCACATTAAAAGCGAAATAGGAAAGTCGGAAGCGAATCCAAAGGAGCGTAAAGACATGAGCGCACCAAAGTCGAAGGGAAAACGTCAACATTGAAAAGGCAAACCTTGAGAGCGAAAAGCACATTAAAAGCGAAATAGGAAAGTCGGAAGCGAATCCAAAGGAGCGTAAAGACATGAGCGCACCAAAGTCGAAGGGAAAACGTCAACATTGAAAAGGCAAACCTTGAGACAGATGAACATTAAAAGCGAAATAGGAAAGTCGGAAGCGAATCCAAAGGAGCGTAAAGACATGAGCGCACCAAAGTCGAAGGGAAAACGTCAACATTGAAAAGGCAAACCTTGAGAGCGAAAAGCACATTAAAAGCGAAATAGGAAAGTCGGAAGCGAATCCAAAGGAGCGTAAAGACATGAGCGCACCAAAGTCGAAGGGAAAACGTCAACATTGAAAAGGCAAACCTTGAGAGCGAAAATAACATTAAAAGCGAAATAGGAAAGTCGGAAGCGAATCCAAAGGAGCGTAAAGACATGAGCGCACCAAAGTCGAAGGGAAAACGTCAACATTGAAAAGGCAAACCTTGAGAGCGAAAAGCACATTAAAAGCGAAATAGGAAAGTCGGAAGCGAATCCAAAGGAGCGTAAAGACATGAGCGCACCTATGAAGGTCTTATTGTATATGATAAAGATTCAAAATTCATATCGAAGCAATAATTAAATATTTCTAGTTACTTAAACACAATGTCTCCCAGTTCCAGGTCAGTCCTGAATGCCCACGTTCGGAGGGCGTGGCCAGAGTCCTCTCATCATTACCGCGTGGACCAATCACCGCCGGATCGGGCAGCTCCCTGACCAATTAGAAGAATTGTCGCTGCCCCTCGCACTGACCCAGTATCTCCCTCAAATTAGGTCATTGATAGATTTAGACAGAATTAGTTCGACCTTCAAGTCGAGAAGACCTCCTCCTCAGGATTCCAGGTTGAGTCAGTGTTTAGTGCTTTAGTGACTTAGCTTATTCCATATACTGTGCATTGTCTGTGTTTCCCTTAGAGTTGTGTTTTCCTTAGTGTTGTGTTTATATTAGGGTTATTGATATATCTTTAGCTCAGGTATTATTAGCTTTGCGATAGGCTTAGCTTCCCCCTTGCATATATATATATATCGTGCCTCCCTTGTAAATAATGTTATATATATATCTTGATAATATAATATATTGTTAATGTTTTCGCTACCGTGTTTAACATCATCCCTTTATATATTATGTGTGGGAATTAGATCAATCTCTGCTCGCAACATATTCGGGTGCCCGGGACGGGACCCGTCGTGTCAATTACACAAATAGTGTTAGTATTTAGGATATATACAATTTACACAAACTAGTCGTAGTAGGGACACATCTTAATACCATCACATAAACTGGTGGCAGCGGTGGGATTCATTCTGCTCACCACATATTCTGGTGGAAATGCAGGATAAGAACCTCACGTCGTTAATTAGTTTTAAATAACGTTAATTGATTATAAATATTCGTATACCGCTCGCTACAAATATTTTGGTTCTGTTCGGTTAATAACAAATTATTAGGACCTAGTTGCATATTTTTGCACAATTTAGGCATACTAGTGGCTCTTCGTTCTATTTTTTTCACTACGTGACAGTGATATCTGGAGAAGTACCTCCTCATTTTAGGTTAAAAGTGTAGAATATTAACCTAATTTTTATTTAAGTCGTGAACCGCTCGCGCGTACTTAAATAACCCTTGTCTATCCCGCCTCATATGGTAACGGTTGGGACAATTATCGCCACGTTAGTATTGTCTAAGTGTGTATTTTGTGATTGTGAACACCGTCAGCACTAAGAAGAACACGGCAATCGCAGTGAAGCTACTTCTCTTCTCTCAGCAACAAAAGGTAAGTCACTTTAAGGTTGCTAGGCACATGTCTCTCCTGTGTTTCCCTGCCCCCCCCCCCCTCCCCATTTCATTTTTTTTCCTCCCTGTTTATTGTAAAATCCACCCCCCGTCATTCCCCCACCCTCCCTCCCACGCTTTCTCATCTACTCTCATTTTGTTAATTAGTGATATTTTTTTCTCTACGTATAGTTTCGTTAATTTCACTAAATAACTTTTCGTTAACATTCGGTAACGTAATATTTCACATCATTATTTTATGTGTCTTCCGATGTGTATGTTATTCGTTATATTTACTGTGCTACGAATGTTTAACAATTATTCTAATTTTTCTTACGTTTGCTATTGTTAACGTTAACGTTACCCTCGTAGACATTCACATAAAGATGTGACATTAGTCTTTCATACGAAACCGATAAAATAACTGTTTCGTTTACTTATTCTATTATTCTACGCTTTGATTGCTCTACGTTATCTTGTGTGAATTTACGATTACATTTTACTACGTATAATGCATGATTTGTTTTTCTGTGCGTTAGTTAAGTAAATACCTGTGAATCACATCATATTCTTATGGCAATAACATCGAAATTTCTTATGTAGAATTTCTGATGTCTGTGTGATTTTCTTACGTTTTCGTTTCTATGCGAAATTTAACATATCGTATTTCTTCGAACAAAAATATATTCAGTTACACGTTTCAGATTCGTTACTTGATCTCGTGTGATTATTTTTCTTGTGAATTTATATATTTTCCTTTATTGAATATGGTTTATACTATGTATTCGTGGAAATGTAATTCACTTTCCGTTAGCATTTATTATATTTGCTCTTTTATTATGGGACTTTAATATAATTTCTTTTATTCTTGCTTTAATATGCATTTAATTATTAAATGTATTTTGCATATGACCTGACCTCACTTGACCCTTGACCCGTTCGT
Source organism: Penaeus japonicus (assembly GCF_977035675.1). Taxonomy (NCBI): domain Eukaryota; kingdom Metazoa; phylum Arthropoda; class Malacostraca; order Decapoda; family Penaeidae; genus Penaeus; species Penaeus japonicus. Next base: position 2,422,845 of record NW_028234445.1, on the reverse strand, counting down.
ATGGTCAATCTGAACATAAAACTTTGACAATGTGTTATATTTCTCGCGACCATTCTGTCCCTTGTGGTCAAATTCATGACCGTGTGATATTGGGAAATAGCATCACATGTGACCTTCGGCCACTTCATGACCGCGTTCTGTATGTGACCTTATCCTATGTCATTCTTGCACGTGTGAATTTGTAAGAAAATCGTTAACGAATATTAAGAATTATATGTGTCTTAACTCTAATTTTCTCTACATTTTAATTTATTTTATTGTCTGCATATATGTTGCACTATATTTCTAATGCATGACTTATATATCTGCATCTCCTGTAACATGACATACTTTGTCATTTGTGATTCGATTAATGGTCACACTACTGACCTCACTCGGTCACGTTGTAATCCGATGATTGGATTAACAATTTGTACTGTCTTTGTGAAATTCTATATATTTCTCAACATTCGACAGTATATGTTTTTAATATTTTTTTTTACTTTGTGGACTTATGATTGTTAATTCATTACAATCTCTCTGACAATTATTTCATATCTTAACATGTTTCATCACTTCATATTATGATTTATCATCACATTTAGCTAGAAATGTTGACAGATGCATGTTCGTTTCTTAGCTTTATTCCTATTTCATTGAATAGTCATATTCGACTATCTTTGCATTTTTCATTGCATTACTGATTATTGTTACTTCCATATTTCATTGTTTAATTGCAAGTAACTTTGATCATCATGATATGATTGTCATTATTTTTATTTTTAAGCAATTGTCGACTTCGACAACACAAACATATATGTTATCATCATAGGCCTCTCCGAGTTTCCGACCTTTCGAAACATTTCATGGGTCAATCGGTACGCCAAATATCTTATCAATATATTACGAACGCAACGTTCATTAGGTCAGTCAGGAAAAGGTTTACTTATCATTTCATATTTACAGCTTTTCAGCTTAATTTGCCTTTCTCCAGCTACTGTACCTCACTTATCGGGCCTTCATTGCATGACGCCCATTGCATATGCATCTCACACCCTAATTCCGCGTATCTATGGTACCACAATTGAATAAACCGCGAATTACGGGTTATTTTTCGCACTCCGGTGCATCGCGCCTTCGGAGATCTTGACAACCTGACGTCACAATTAATTCTCTCAAACAGAGACAGCGCGCTTATCACTTATCAGACGTTCCAGGCTTGCTACCTCCACATTTTTATTAGCTATGCACATATTAATGGTATTTCTTTCAGTTGCCCCGATCTTGGCTATTACGCCGCACCTTATTTCAGAAGGACGAGTTCGGCCACGCAATTGAAATATCTTAGCATAGTCTAATAATTCATCATATTTATCTTTGTTCTCGAGCTAAGACAGCGTTTCCCCACGGGACGAGTTCAATTTGGCGCATGATCTCACCGACCACTAGCATGGTCAATCAAAATAAATCACCTATTCCGTAACGGAACGACCTCCAGGTCAATATTTTATTAATATTTTTTTCTTTCAGCTTTCATTAACATTTATTTTTCCAGTCTCATCCAATCTGACTCATGTCGCGCCTTCTAATTTATTGAAGGACTGGATTCGGTTGATATTTGGATTAATATTAATTTTTTCATAAGCATACTCAGGATATTTTTTTTACCCACTTTGCCTCAAATCTTGACTTCCGGTCACGCCTATTTAAAGGATTAGATATGGTTGGTAATTTGGCTATTTTTTTTTACATGCATCATACACATTTACATTGTTCTCCCTAATTTGCTACTGACCTTGGCTCATATGCCGTGCCTTCACTCCCCGAAGGACTAGACTCAGTTAGTAAATGGAAGAATTACATCTTAACTTATCATTTTTTTCATTACTCATCACTTATCAAAGCAGACACATATTTTGCACATAGTTCATCCCTCGATGAATCCGGTCTGCTACTGCGTAAGTATTGTCAGCAAATAACATGAATTCAGGTAAATACTTCCTATTTCTTGTTATTGCCAAATCATATGATTATGTTGCAATTATGATTAATTTTCCATATGGCATACTAATTTCGCTATACCTTGCAGATAGTTCCTGCTGGTAACTACCACATATGTCGACTACCAGGACCATTCTATGCTGTATACGGTTCCTGATGCAGTCAACTCCTTGCATTGTTGCAACTCTCGGGTTCATCCTGAAACCCGGGACTCCTAATGATTTTTTCCCCAGTCTGATCTTACACAGATACCTGACTTGCAACGGCTGAGGATTCGAGCTTGGTCGCGTGTTGGTTGCATCGCACTACAAGCAAGTTACCGCATCACCCGAAGCCTATTCGCAAGTCGTACTCTTGTATCTTTTTGTACTATATTTACCATTACTGGATATACCAATTCATGAGTATATACTATAACTTAGCATAACTTACTTGCTA
>NW_028234445.1:2400427-2415427 GCF_977035675.1 Penaeus japonicus | reverse complement strand
ATTTACGAAGATTCGTGAATATTTTCATTTTTCTTCCCCGCTACTTCATTTTTTTTTTTTTTTTTTTAGGGGGGGGGTCATTGTTTTTTGTTTTTTTTTTCTCTCTATGACTTTTTCCGTAAGCGATTAACAAAAATGTGAGATAAATTACAAATATATAGATATTAGCTTCCACTCTCCCGCCCTTGCTAGCTGTTGGGTATAAGTATGCATTACCACATATCAAGTTGATTTAAGCTAGCTTTCGTTAACTTTGGTAGATTAAGATAAATTAAGTTAGTGTTGGTAGATTAGGTAAAGTTGAGTTAGTTTTGACATATTAAGTTAGGTTCAAAACTGTTTTCTAAGTAACACTGTATTGTAGTATGGGTTTGTCTCTTAGATAAACAGTACTGAATACGTTGGTTTAGGTTAGGCTAGAATGGCTAGGTTAGATTAGATTAGCTATGATAGGTTAGATCTGATTAGGTTGGGTTAGTTTAGTCAGTGTTTTAATGCCACTTCAATTTTTTTTTTTAAATAATATAATAATAATAGTACTGTTCACTAGCTGACAAATCACTGATGATAATAAGAGTTGACTAATAATATCAATGTTAACTAATCAGACTGTTAACGATGACTGTTGACTAATTAGAAATGATATCTATTTATCCGATCTTGCAGAACGGGGTCATTTTAAGATAGTTTAGTTTGGATTCAGATACATCAGGATATATTAGGTTAGCAAAGGTCTGGTAGGTTAAGTTAGGTTAAGTTAGTTTATTTAATAGATAATGCTGACACGTAGGGAATTGGGAGGGGTTTACTTCTAAACTCATGTTTCTAACAACTACATAAGATAATATCTTATGATATGAGATCATTATGCATGACTGAAAGTACACTAACGATAGCAATAATAATGATAATAATATCATTTCAATAATGATGATAATGATAACAATAGTAATAGAAATAGTAATAATGATAATTATCACGATAATTATAATAATGATAATAACAATCATGATGATAATAATGATTATAGAAAAGATAACAATGATATTGATAATGATAATGACAGTGAAGGGCAAAAACAAAACAACAGCAACAATGAAAATGATAATAATAAAAGTCAATAAAATAATGGAAAGGAAAATGATATGAAGTAATTAATTACCTGTCTCGATCATTTACGAGACTCTTCAGTAAATCCTTGCTTAAGCAGATTTCAACATAATCTTAAACTTGCTTTAACTGAATCTCCTTTAGTTAACAGACTAACCCAATTTCTTGACGATCTAAATAATTAATTAACTTTATTGAAGTCGAATTTTGAACTTGCACATAAATAAAAAACTTTAACTGAGGAAGTTTTGATTAGCCAAGAAAAGAACTATTTACTTTCTTTTGTGAATTATTCTTGTTCTGTCAGAATGTAAATTTATTTTAGGTATATAGTGTTTAATCATGAGGATAACGAATAGAAGGATGATTAGAAGAAAATAATGATTAGTAATTAATGTTATAGTATTATCAAGAGCGATAATAATGATGATAGTCATATAAAGATATGTGAAGAAAAAAAACATGGACATACACACAGACATACACGCCCACGCACACACAAACAAATACATACACACACAAACACACTTAAACACACAAACACACACACAAACACACACCAAAAAAAAAAACACACACACACAAAACACACACACAAATACACACACACACAAACACACACACACACACACACACACACACACACACACACACACTCACACACACACACACGCACACCCACGCACTCACGCCCACCCACACCCACGCACTCACACACACGTAATCACATCCCCATACCCAAACCCATCCAAACACAAGTCAAACACAAACAAACAGAGACACACATTTACACATTAATGTCTATTAGTGGCCGGGGTTCTTTGCCATTTATCACGTTAGGCAAAATAGGTTGAAAATCTGCGTGAAAATGTGCTGGATGATGTTTTCTCTTGACAAGAGGAGTTGCTGGAGTGGATAGGAACGAAGGAGGGAGAAAGAGAGGGAGGAAGGGAGGGAGATGGAGGGAGAGAGGGGGAAGGAAGGGTGGGAGAGAGAGAGAGGGAGGGAGATAGGGGAGAAAGGAGGGATATAGAGGGAGAGAGAGGGGGGGGGGGGAGAAGGGAGAGAAAGAGAGAGGGGGAGATAGGGGAAAGGAAGTGAGAAAGGAGGGAAATAAAGAGAAAGTGGGAGATAGGGGGAAGGAATGAAGAGAGAAAGGGAGAAGGAAGGGAGATAGAGAGAGAGTAGGAGATAGGGAGAAGGGAAGGAGATGGAGGGAGAAAGAGATAGAGTGGGAGATAGGGGGAAGGAAGGGAGATAGAGAAAGAGTGGAGGAAGGGAAGGAGAGACAGAGGGAGAAGGAAAGGAGAGACAGAGATGGAAGGAAGGGAGATGGAGGGAGATAGAAAGAGAGTAGGAGATAAGGAGAAGGAAGGGAGAGAGAAAGAGAGGAGGGGAGGGAAATGGAGGGGGAAAAAGTGCGGAAGAGAGGAAGGAAGAGAGAGAGTCGGAGACGGGAAGGGAAGGGAGATAAGGGGGAGAAAGAGAGGAAGATGGTGTAAGAAGTGAGATGGAGGGAGAAAGACAGGAAAGGAGGGAGGAAAAGTGGGAGATAGAAGAGGGGAAAGAGAAAGGGGGAGAAAGATTGGGATATTGTGGAAGGAAGAGAGAGAAAAGAAGAGAATGAGAAAGAGACAAAGGAAGAGAGGAATAGGGGGAAGATGGGAGTAAGGTAGAGGGAGAAGAAGAGGGTGAGATGGAGGAATGAAGAGAATGAGAAGAAGGGGGAAAGAAAAGGATATGAAGGAAGATGGGGAGGTAGGCGAGTTTAGGGTGGAGAATGAGGGAGGGAGATGGAGAGAGGAAGAGAGAAAGATGAGGGAGATGGAGGGAGATAATCGGAGTAAGAGAAGAAGAGGAAGATGAGGAGGTGGAGGAAAAGAGGAGGGCCGAGGGAGGAAGAGAGAGAAATGGAGAAAGGAAGATAAGGAGATGGAGGGAAGAAGAGAAAGAGAGAGAGTGAGAGAGAGAGAGATAGATAGAGAGAGAGAGAGAGAGAGAAAGTAGCCAAAATAAGAAAATGAATCAGTATAAAAAATGAATCCTTCACAAATCAAACTCACATAAATACCTAACTGACAACATGCGGTTTGAGTTGCCAATGTCCTAGATAATTTTCTTTCCGTCTCTCGCTCGTGTGAAAGCTTTCAGTCATGCAACTTGAAGGCGAAATCTTTCTCAAAGTTACTTCACTTGGTTGCACGCAGAAGTCTCAATTATTGCGTCTGCTTATTCATTTTTTTCTTTTTTTACTTTTTTCTTTTTCTCTTCCACTATCGGAATGTTACTTACGGTCACTTGTTTTCACTTAATTCCTAATCAGTGACTTTCCCCTAACATGTTTCGTTTTTTCTTCTCATTCTTTTTTCTTCTCTCTCTCATTCTCTCTCTCTCTCTCTCTCTCTCTCTCTCTCTCTCTCTCTCTCTCTCTCTCTCTCTCTCTCTCTCTCTCTCTCTCTCTCTCTCTCTCTCTCTCTCCTCTCTCTCTCTCTCTCTCTCTCTCTCTCTTCTCTTCTCTCTCTCTCTCTCTATCTATCTATCTATCTATCTATCTCTCTCCGTCTTTACTCTCTCTCTCTCTCATCTTTTCTTTTTCTTTCTCTCTCTCTCTCTCTTCTCTTCTCTCTCTCCTCTCTCTCTCTCCTCTCTCTCTCTCTCTCTCTCTCTCCTCTCTTCTCCTCTCTTCTCATCTCTTCTCTCTCTTCGAGTGCTCTCTTCATTTTTCTAGAGGCTCTTAGCGCCAGCCGGGGGGGGGGCGGGGGGGGGGACTATTTCTCTATTAGGCTTGTCTACATATCACTGTACATCCATATTTCTTTTTCCCCTGTAGTTAACCCTATCTCCAGTAGTATGTGCCAATTTTCTTCTTCCCTTTTCCCTTTTTCCCTCGCGTCCCCCCACAACCATTCATTATTTACCCTTTTCCCCTCTCCCTCTTTTTTCCCCTACAACGCACAACTACGTCTTTCCTCTTCCCCCTACAAATCTTTTTTCTTTTTCCCTTGTTTTTCTTCCTCCTTTGGGCCCCTACACGCACAATTGTCCTTACATCCTCAACTCATTCTTCCACTTTCTTCTTCTTTCCTCCTTCGTCTCTCTGTCTTTCGTCTTTTTCCCCTTCTTTCTTTCTTTTTTTCTTCAAACATTCTTTCTACTTCCTTCCTTCCTTCCTCCTCTTCTTCTTTTTTTCATTTTTCCTTCTTTCTCCCTTCCTCTACCCCCTCCTCCTTTCTCTTCCCTTTTTCCTCCTTCCTCCCTCTTCGCTCATTCCTCCTCCCTTCCTCCTCGCATTCCCCTCCTCTCCTTCCCTCCTTTCTCATTTCACCCGCCCTCCTTCTTTTCTTCCTCCTCGCTCCTCCCTCCTCCTCCCTCTGCCCACTTTATTCCTTCCTTCTCCCTCAATCCTCACCTCCCTATTCCTCTCTCCTCTTTCTCCCTCTCTCCCCCTTACTTCCCCACCCTCCTCCACCCTCATTCACTCCCTCACTCTCCTCCTCCACCTCTTCCTCCTCTTCCTTCCTTTCTTCCTTCCTCCCCTCTTCCTCCCCCTCCTTCCTCCTCATCCTCCTCCCTCCTCCCTCCCCCTCCTTCCTCCTTTTTCCTCCTCCTCCTCCCTTCTTCCCCCTCCTCCATCCTCCTCCTCCTCCCTCTTCCGTTCCTCCCTCTCCTTCTTCCTCCTCCTCCCTCCCTCTACCCTCCCTCCTCCCCTCTCCTTCTACCCTCCCTCCTCCTTCCTGCTCCCCTTTCTCCCCTCCCTCCCTCCTCCCTCCCGTCTCCCCCACACCTTCTCCACCTCCTCCCCCCCCTCCCCCTCCCCGGATGACAGCTTCTAATCGGATCATAACAGATAAGAAGCGACTTTTCAGCTGCACCACTCTTTTTTTTCTCTCTTTTTTTCAACTAGTCCTATTCATCACTCTTCTTCACTCTTTTACACGAGCTTTTGAGATCTAGCCACTTGCCTCTCTCCTCTCTCCACCCACCCCAATCTTTTGCCTCCTCCTTCATCCCTCCCCCCACCCCTCCCCCGTCTTCTTATTCCGTATTTATTGCCTTGCATCCTTTCCGTCTTGTATTCTTGTTTCCTTCCATAATTTTCGTCTTCCTTCTTCCTCTTGGATTCTTCCCTCCCTTCCTTCTTCTTCTTCGATTTTTCGCTCCCTTCCCTCTTATTCTTTTCCTCTTGCCTCTCTCCCTTCCTTCCCTCTTATCCCTTTCCTCATGCCTCTTTCCTTTCTTTCCCTCTTATCCCTTTCCTCTTGCCTCTTTCCCTCCCTTCCCTCTTATTTCTTCCCTCTTGCCTCTTTCCCTCCCTTCCCTTATCTCGACCGTAACTTTTATGCTTGTTTGTTTGTTTTCTATTTCTCTCTCTTTATTATTATTATTTTTTTCTTATTCTTATTATGTTCCAGATTTGTTTTCCTCTTTTTATCCCCTTCCCTTTCTCTCTTTCTCTCCCTGTCTATTTGCCTGTCTCTCTCTCTCTCTCTCTCTCTCTCGTATCTTCCGGCCAATTAAGTTCTACACTCTCTCTCTCTCTCTCAATTTCTCTCTCATCTCTCTCTCTCTCTTGATCTCTCTCTCTCACATCTCATCCGATCTCTCTCTCCTCTCTCTACTTTCTACTACTCTCTCTCTTCATAGTTCTCTCTCTCTCTCTCTCATCTCTATTCTCCTCTCTCTCTCTCCCTCTCTCTCTCTCTCTCTCTCTCTCTCTCTCTCTCTCTTTAGGTCTCTCTCTCTCTCTCTCTCTTTCTCTCTCTTCTCTCTACTCTTTTTCTCTCCACTATCTCTCTCTCTCTTGCTCTCTCGTCTCTCCCTCTCTCTCTTTCTCTCTGCTCTCTCTCTGCTAATTCCTCTGGCTCCATTCTATCATCCTCTTTCTCTCTCTCTCTCTCTCTCTCTCGTCTCTCCTCTCTTATCTCTCTCTGCATCGACTAGCTCACTTCGTCCTCACTCTCGCCTATCTCCGTACATCTCTCTCTCTCTCCCTATCTCTCTCTCTCTCTCTCTCTCTCTCTTTCTCAACATATTCAAAAGAGAAACAAAGGAGAGCCGGAGAAAGGACATAGAAGAAGGAAGCATAGAAAAAAGAGAGAAAATATTAGAAATGAGAGAAAGAGAAGGAGGAACGATTAGAGGAAGAAAACGATAGGGGGAGGGAGAGGAGGGAGGATAGAGGGGAAAGAGAGAGAGAAAGAGAGGAAGAGAGAAGGGGAAGAAAGAAGAAGATAAGATTGAGAGGGAGGTAATAGAGGGAGACGAAATAGAGAAACAGAGAGAGAGTGGGGGGGTGGGGGGAGACAGATAGACAGACAAGGAGACAGAGCGAAAATTAGACAATGAAATAGAGGTAGATAAAGAGGGAAAGAGAGAGAGAGAGAGAGAGAGAGAGAGAGAGAGAGAGAGAGAGAAAGAGAGAGAAAAGGATTTATTTAGACAAATATAAAGATACAGGTCCCAGACACATGAATATTAGATGAAAGAACACACAGACAGATAAACAGATAACTAGAAAAAAATAAAGAAAATAGAGTAGAAAAAAATAGATACAAAATAAATAAGCAAAGGATCCACAAAGGCATAGGATTATAAGGAAAGATTTTATGTAACATATCAGAGGTACATAAGACACTTCCTCTCGACCCATTCCCTTGAAGTAATAAAAGAATGACGGATCTATTACTTCGAAGTTCCCGCACTTGACAAGCTATGTGAATAATAGACATAGTGAGAAGGGCTATCGGAATGGGTGATGAAAGCGAAGGAGAGAGAAAGAGAGAGATTGGGGATGGGGTGGAGAGAGAAAGAAAGGGGGTGATGAAAGCGAAGGAGAGAGAAAGAGAGAGAGGTTGGGGGATGGGTGGAGAGAGAGAGACATATAGAGTTGGGAGGAAGGTAGAGAGAAGGGGAGTGGAAGTAAAAGGATAGAGAGGGGAGGGAGGGAGAGACGGAGGAGGGAGGGGGCAGGGAGGTAGAGATAGATAGAGATAGAGAGTTATAGATAGATAGAGAGGGAGGATGGGAAGGAGATAGGAAGAGGGAGGGGGAGCGAAGTAGAGAGAAGTGGAGAGAGAGAGAGAGAGAGAGATAGAGAGCTATAGATAGATAGAGAGGGAGGAAAGGAAGGAGATAGAGATATGGGGTGGGTCGGAGATAGTTGTATGATATATGAAAACATATATCATAAACAACGAATCTTTATAAATGTTTTCATCAAGACATGACTGGGGATCATTCAAACACACGGTAAGGGCGAGAGTGTCCTCGGTTATATATATATATATATATATATATATATATATATATATATATATATATATATATATATATATATATATATATATATATATATATATATATATATATATATATATATATATATATATATATATATATTCACAAAATATATATATATATTATTTTTTATATAGAATATATATATATATATATATATATATTATATATATATATTAATATAAATATATATATATAGTAGCATATATATATATATAATATATATATATATAATTATATAATATCATATATATATGTATGTATGTATATATCATATCTATCTTGATCTATCTATCTATATCTATATCTATCTATCTATCTATCTATCTATCTATCTATCTATCTATCTATCTATAGTATATATATTATATATGATATATATATTATATATATATATATATAAATAGTGAAAGTAGTGTCTTATCTCTCTTGTTAATGCTGCATATCACCGGTCCTCACCCATAACTTCACTAAATAATATACAAACAATATTACAATAAATGATCCATCATATTTTACTTAGAACAAATTCTTTAAGTAGCCATTATGATGGAGATATTCCAATAGGACTCGAGTCACACATGAAAGCAACATTGCAGTGTATGATAAAGTTTTTGAGGTCAGAATGAATAATATTCACAAGATAAATGATATATATTAATCAAAGAGTTTGCGATTTAAGGATCTTTATCAATTATTCCAGGTGGATACTTTTCACTTGCATCGAAACGTTAAATAACATATGTCGTGTGAAATGTATAATTCTTATGCATGACTTTATAAGCAACTGGTGAACTGAAAAATATGTATGTATACACTTGAATGTAGTGAAGAGTTTGATGGCTGATTAATGCATTGTTGTGAAACATAATACAGGGCGTAACTTAATCAAGAACCATAATGGAATAGGTATATATTAGCCATATAATGTGTATGTTTTCTTATATGTAGATTTACCCGGATTGATCCATTGATCAAATCGTTGAATATATCATATGGACACACAAACACATACACACATACACACACACACACACACACACACACACACACACACACACACATTCAAAAGAACTGTAGATATCATGTGATCGCATCAGCAACAAATCTTATAATTTTGTGTACACTAAGTCAGATTGATACCCCCCCCTCTCTACCCGCCCGCTCCCCCCCTCCATCATCCCCATCCCGCTATCCCCCCACCTCCAATCATCCCCGCATTATTATATTCCCCCCCCCAAAAAAAAGAAAAGAAAGAAAGTTTTATAAATGTTACACATTACACATAAATATATCAAGACTTCCAACTAACACCTGTTTCTCTAAGAAAATTACTAAAAGATATCAGTCTAGCATTTCTAAGTACGAAGAAAGAGAAAGAAAGAAACATTTCTTTTATGTCCTCTATAAGGTCAGTTCTCATGGTGGAAACCTTTACATCTTCTAGAAAAAAATAAAAAAATAAACTTTTCCTCTTTTCCTTTTATCTGCCAACACAAATGTCAGGTCCCTCTTGGATATCTTTCATCTTTCTAAAAAATAAGAAAAAACTCCATCCGATAACGAAGTTTCAATGTTCTTTGCTAGATTCCTGCTAGGAACCTTCATTTTCTAGGTTGGTTGTAATCCATATTGACATGTAGAAGAGGGAATGATGGCAGATACGCTATTTTATGACACTGATTTTTTTTTTTTTTTTTTTTTGTTTTTTTTTATGTATTTTCTTTTTATGTTGATGTATATTTAATTTTCCATTGTCAAGGAGGGTATGGTTTTATGACAGAGTTGGAGGAATTGATTGAAGTAGAAGGGAGTAAATAATTATATAAATTATAGTCCTTCCAATTGATGATAGCTATATGTATGGTTATGATTAAAAGTAATGATGATAATGATGTTTAATGAATAATGATGATGATGTTGATAATGATAATAGTAATAATAGTAATAATAATAATGGTAATAATAATAATCTTTGTTATAATATATAATTAAATGATAATAATAATAACAATAACTAATAGTAAAGATGATATAATAATAATGGTAATAAAAATCATGATAATGATAACAATAATGGTAATGATATCAAATGATAAAAGTATATGTGATGACAATCAGATTATGATAAATGTCAGCAACAATAAATTGTAATAATGATCAGTGATGATGATGAATAATAGCACTAATAATACTAATATAGATAATGAGTAATAATGGATAACGATTTTTTTGCTTGAAATAAGTAAGGAAAACAACAATAATAAATGGTAATAACAATGATGAAGTACCTACAACTACTAATGTTGATGATAATTAACAATGATCATAGTGATATCAATGATGATAATTTAATAGTGATAATAATAATTATAATGATTGATGAAAATTATAAGAGATAGAATGATGATACTTATGACTTGGCAATAATATAGTAATGATAATGACAATAATGATCATCTTAGTTATAAACAATGTATCAATTATAACATTTACAACAAAGATCTTTTAGTTGATTAACGGAGATATCTAAGAGTATTCATAAATAAGCTATGAGACCAATCTACTTTAATTTCAGTGACTATTAATACAAGGTTAATTAATGACATTTATGTACAAACAAAAAACCTCCTCTTTGCTTCATTTTTACAACCCTTCCTAAACAACTTTCCCCCTAATACAATTTGCTATGTTGCTAACATCTGCTCTGCATGACATTACAACTATTGAATCAGAATCTGGTGGGGGGCCTATCAAGACTGGTGTTTTGTAAATCTTTTTTGTAAGTCTTTTGTAAATAACATAACTCCCTAAATGAAGTCTCTATAGTGTTCAAATATTTAAAGGATTAATACAAAAGGATTCAGAGGCGGCACCAGGTCCGTCATACAGCCACCTAATCATCTATTGAATGAATGTTAAATTTTAAATGCACTGGCAGCAAAATATATAATGTTTTTTTTTTTATGGCACGTACAGACAACAAACCCAAAAACACAAACAACAGAACCAAAACAAAAAAAAAAAAACAACTAAGACACTACAAACGAAGACACGCGCAGAGACAGTAGACAACGCAAAAAAACAGATGTTGACATACTCAAACCATACATATGCAAACAACACACAACACCCAAACGACAAACAAAAATACCATCTATAATAATTTCATGCACGGACGAAAGTTTCACACACACACACAACCCACAAAAAAAAACACAACCAAACAACACCCAAATACCACAGGATTACATACACACACAACAACCCTAACACACATACACACACAATACACATACATACACATTCGATCAAAAGAAACATAACTTGAACTGTAGATATCATGTGGTTGAATCAGCAACAAATTTTATCCTGTTTGTTGTATACTAAAGTCAGTATATATATATCTATATCTCATCTATCTATCTATATATATATAATATATATAATATATATATATAAACATAAATATAAAATGTGGTGTGTGTGATGGTGTGTGTCTGTGTGTTGCAGATTATGTAAATGTATTTCTAAATAAAAATTGATACCTCCATCCCACCCCCCCTGCCTTTCCCCCAAAAAAAAAAAAAAAAAAAAACATGAAACAGAAAAAAAAAAAAACATAAAAGTGAAAAACAGTTTATTTTTTCAGGTTCGCAAAGTAAAATGCTTCTATTTGCAATGTTTTTACACAAAGTAATTTTTGTAATAGTTGAAACTGAGCTGTAAAATATTCATTGGAACTTGTTTTCCTTTTTCTCCCTGAAAATACCATCAATAGATTGGTTTGGAAATATCTGTGATCCAGAAATTGATATATATAGATTTTGGGTATTGGTGAGTAATGCGACAGAAACAAAGGGATCATACTAGTATATTAGATAGTAGATTAAGTGAAGAGATTAGGCTGACTGATACCTTTGATGTAAAATGATTTTAAAACGTTATTGAGACCGCTAATTTGTATGTAAATAGTAAAACCGTAAATAATATAGGACAAGGTATGTTGTTTTTTTCAATAAGTTTCTGAAATGATGATAATGAGGGTCCTCCTAGCGATACAATTTTTCTGTCGTATATTACCATTTCATGTAAGTTCCAAACAGTAGGGACGAATAACAAGACACAGTGCCGTTCACAGTACCAGCAACAAAGAATAATAACAAAACAAAAAAACAGCAATAACAAATGTATAGCTCAAGAAGCAAACAAAAAATACCAAACGCTAACAATAACCACACCGGACCCACCAACAACAAACAACAACAACAAACACTAACCTCGATAAGTAACTCCCAATCAATCGAGTCTCGACCATTCAACAAAGTCAACTAAAAGGCGATATCAATTGTTCAGGGACGATATACCATTGGCCCAAACAAAGGAAACTTTAACCGACCAGACGTGCATCAGTTGAACAGCATCCGAGAGCCATAAAAGGGTAATCAGGTACAACGTTCGGAGTCAGGACGGTGAGTTGTGTACATGCAATCGAATGATCAACATCTGCAAGCGAGTTGGGTATGAGGATGGGGGGGGGGGGGGAGGGAGGGTGAAGGATAGGGGAGGGGAAGGGTAGGGTAGGATGGAGATGGGAGGGGGAGGAGAGGGTGGGGATGGGAGGGGGAGCAGGGATGGGGTATGGGGTATGGAGGGGGAGGAGTTGGTGGGGATGGTGGGGAGGGGAAGGGTAGGGTAGGATGGGGATGGGAGGGGGAGGAGTGGGTGGGGATGGGAGGGGGATAGGAGAGGACGACGAAGATGGAAGGGGGAGTGGGATGGGAGAGAATGGAGGAGATACAAGTGGGAGGGGGTAAGAGAAGTGGAGGGGCAAAAAAGTGGATGAAATTTAAAAAAAGATAGGAAAGGGGAGGAGAGATGGAGAAGGAATAATGGAATGGATTGAAGGAAGGAGGGAAGATAGGTAAAGGGAGAGGTAAGGAGTAGAAGGAGGTTGGAGGAAATGGAAGTAGGGGAGAAGACGGAATGAGTAAAGAGTGGACAGAGGGGAGGAAGGGCAAACAAGGGGACGAGAGGAAGATGGAGGTAGAGGGAACAAGGGGAAGGAAGATAAAGGGGAAAGAAGGTTTCGGGAAGAGAAATTGGAAGTGGGAAGGAAGATAAGAGAAAATAGAAGGAAAATACATAGAGAGAGAGAAAAAGAAGAAGAAAAAAAAAAAAAAAAGAAAAAAAAAACATAAAAAAAGAATTAAAAAAAAGCTAGTATGATGTGACGGGGGGGGGAGTGAAGGCAGAGGATAGACGGGGAGGAAGAGGAGAAGGGGAGGGTTAGGTAGGAAAATAGGGGCCATGAAAGAAAGAGGAGAAACTAAAAAGATTGGGAGTGAGAGGGGAAGAAGAGGAGGACAAGGTATCCAAAGATCCAAAGAGGAGGAAAGAAAGAGGGAAGGAGAGAAATGTACCAGAGGCAAAAATGGGGAGGAGTCTCTTACAGAAGCAACTACAAAAAACAAAACGAAACATTCAAACGATAAATCCAATTTCATATCATTAGGGGATCATGTTCACATATTTCCCCTGTGCCATGAATTCCACCCCGATTAAAAAAACACATTGCAATGGTTCTGTGTCTCTCTTTCTCGATGTCCTGCGACTTGCAAAGTACATCAATCAATCTTCAATTTGCAATCGTCGAGTTCAAAACAACATAAACCCAAACAGCTTTCAACAACGATAGGAATGACAAATAATAACCGTAATACGGTTTTTACATAAATGAGAATGATAATAATGAATATACTTTGGCTGCCATAAATACTCCTTTATGCATATAATTCCTTTTAACATTCGCTTAGTTTTGTTTTGCGTTTATCCTCTATATAACTAAAAGATGACTAAATATGGAATAGTGGTTGAAATTCTAATCATGTTTGTTCTTTAAGGGATAATTGCCATTACATAGGGATAAGTCTATTTAGATTAAGATAATTTTTTGTTAATAAGGCCCCCCCAATGTTATAAATATGTTTTATATGTGTATATATATAAATATATACTAAACACACACCAGATTATTATATAATATATATATATATATATATATATATATATATAAGAGTGATATATATATATATAGTGTTGTGTGTGGTGTGTGTGTGTGTGGAGTGTGTGTGTGTGTGTCGTGTGTGGTAATGTGTGTGTGTGTGTGTGTGTGTGTGTGTGTAGTACATATATAATATATATAATATTATATATATATATATATATAATATATATATATATATAGCATATAAATATACAATATAATATTTATATATATATATATATGTATATATTAATATATATATATATATGTGTATATATATGTATATATAAAATATATTTATGTCTATATATATTATATCTATAAATATAATTATATATCAATCTTAAATATAACTATCTATAATACAATATATATAATTATATATATAATATATTATATATATATTTATGTGGGTGTGTGAGTGTGTGTGTGTAGAGTTATTTGTTTGAGAGAGTGTGTGAGTGAGTGTGTGTGTCTGTGTCGTGCGTCGCAGTGTGTTTCGTTGTCTGTATTTATATACTTACATAAATGATATATTATATAAATATAATATAAATCCCCCCCCCCCCTAATATATATAACTATTATATATATATATATATATATATATACTATTATATATTATATATATATATATAAATACTATATATACAGGGAGAGAGAGAGAGAGCGAGAGAGAGAGAGAGAGGGAGAGAGAGGGGCGGGGAAGATGAGAAAGAGAGAGAGTGAGAGACTGGAGAAGGAGAGAGAGAGAGAGGAAAGATATATTGACTACCCCCCTCTATATATACTACTATATATACTCATATATTACTACATATACCCTTATATATCCATTTATATATATATATCTATTCATATATATATGTGCTATGCTGATATATACTATTTATACCGATCCATATATTATATTCATCTCATCTCTAAATATTTGTGTGTGTGCGCGATTGTGTAATTTGTATATATATATATACTTATAATTATATATTATATATTATATATATATTATATTATATATATATATATATATAAAATACTCTATACATATATATATTTATATATATATATATTATATATCGATATATATATATATATATATATATATTCTATTCGCGAGTTGTGTTGTGTGAGTGTATGTGCGAAGTCAGGGTGTATGTTATATATACTCATATGCATTAAACATTGAATATAGATAGACCACACAGCCAAAAGCCTAGATAGACATGAGAAGAAATAATGCAACGGGAACCTTCCGATCTTGCTTTTTCTTATAAGTTTAGGTTATCTTACATAACTTTTGACGACTGACCGGGTGAGATTACGAGGTCCGTTAGCAACGTCTCCGGGTTAAGTGCTCTGGCGATCTACACAATTCCGTTTAGTTAACTTTAGGGGGAGTTTAGGGAGAAGTTGATGTGGGGAAGGGGGAGGGAGAGGGAAGAGGGGGTAGGGAAGAGGAAAGAGGGGGAGGGTTAAGGGTAATGATGGTAGGGACGAGTTGATTGGGGGGGGATAGCAGTGGGGGAGGTCGGTTTAAAGGGGAAAGG
>NW_028234445.1:2391724-2400327 GCF_977035675.1 Penaeus japonicus | reverse complement strand
GGAGGAAGGGAAAGAGGAGGGGAAGGAGAAAGGGGATGAGAAGAG
This sequence comes from Penaeus japonicus, assembly GCF_977035675.1. Lineage (NCBI taxonomy): Eukaryota > Metazoa > Arthropoda > Malacostraca > Decapoda > Penaeidae > Penaeus > Penaeus japonicus. The sequence goes on along the minus strand of NW_028234445.1, from coordinate 2,400,282 downwards.
AAAGCGAAGGAAGAGGCAGATAAGGTAGAAGTAAACCATCAGCTGGCACTAGTTATAACCAGCTTGCTGGCCACAGTTATAACCCACCACTGAGAGCAGTTGTTATAACCACTCGATGCCCTGGTTGTGATCCGGTGGATAAGAGACAGACGTTCACGTGCCATGGTCTTTATTGTGGACTGTTAATACACCCGAGCTGTTCGCTCTAGTCTGTCTGTCTGACCTCTCTGTCCTGATCTGTCTCTCTGTGATTCTTACATGTCCTTAAGTACCATTTAGTCACTTTCTACGCCTCGGGCCTTCCGTTAACAAAAACAACTGCCTAGAAAAACTAGTGTTCTGAGGCGGAAACGAACACAGGAGACAGGAAGCGTCAGGTCAAAACACACTGCCATCGATATTGCATTGAATTAAGTAGACATACATGATCAATGTCTTGGGTCACATAATATCAGTATCAGTGCCTTACAGATGGGAAGGAGGAGGAGGAGGAGGATAAGAGGGAGGGGGTGGAGAAGACAAAGAGGAGGTGGAGAAGGGAAAAACTAAGAGGAAGAAGATAAGGACGAAGGGGAGGAGTGAATACGGATGAAGAGGAAGGGGGGGGGGAAGGGAAAAAGTAGGAGAAAGAGGAAAATAAGGGGGGTGGAGGAAGTGGAGAAGGGAAAGAGGAGGAAGAGGAAGTAGTTATATGCTGTGTGTAAATATAGAGGTTTAGAGAAAGATAGTTCGAAAGAGGAGATAGGAATAGAGAGGAATAAGAAGAGTCAGATAAAAAAGATAGAGATAGGAAGAAAGAGGGATAAGATAGAGAGATATGAAGATAGATGTAGTGGAAGAACGATAGATAGGAAGGTAGAGATATAGAGAAGAGAGATAAAAAGATAGTTAGAAAGACAGAAAGATAGGGAGACAGATAGACAGGTAAGCAACTGAAATAAAAATATAAATGCATTCTTTTTTAATTAATTAATTTGATTTAATTTAATCATAATTTTTTTAATGTTGCAAAGGATTTATCAATTGATGATCCACTCTAAACAGTGGATTAAACTAAATGAATGATAATTATCTAAAAAATAAATAAATAAAATTTGTAAGAAAAGTAGGAAAACAGAAGTGGCAAATAGGAAAAAAACAAGAAAACAAAACATATTCACCCAATTTTATTGATATGAAAAACAAGATATCGAGAGTCTTGAAACACGCAAGAGAGATTTCCTTTCCTTTCATTCAGGACTGATTCCTTTACGGAACCTATTACGCCACAGGACAAAATAGGTTCAGAAAAAATCAAACACATGTTCATGGGCAGTCTACACGTTCCCGGTCTCCCCAAAGAGGCTGTGAGTATTAAGTGCAAATGATTCATTATCATCTAATAAGTATATGCGAGTACTCAGTGCAAAGGGGGTTCTCAGGTACATGGCCTTGGACTCTCATTTGTAGAGGAAATACTTGAACATTAATACGAAGCTAAAATGAGCAAATCTCTTTGTCCCGTTGGGAATGAAATTAGTAATAAACATGTAATAAACATAATGCTTATTCTTTGGGTAAAGGAACCAGAGGTCTTTCTGCTTTAGAAGAGTAACATAAGGTAAGGAGATGGCATGCATTGCTAGTATCATTCAAGAAAAGGTTATACTAATACTTATAGATATGCTCATATATGATCATGTATCTATAGGGATATGAAGGGATAGACAGGAAACATGAAAATATACATTTGCTTATGTTTTATCTTTTTTGAGGAAAACAAAATAGATAAAGTTGCAAGAAAACTACACTATTTCCTTCTCCATTGTCTCTTCCTCTCCAAAAGACAAACACAATTTCTGCCGAAGAGTCTTTAGAGCTCACTGGTCGCTCCCTTCCGAGGGCGAGCTAACACGGCAAGGGTCACGCCCCTATGCGAAGAAACAATACATATAAAAATATCTGATGCTCAGAACTTCAGAATATTCAAGCCATTCTTCACATAAAATAAGAAAGAAGTAGGCCGTCAGGGAGGCCGTTATAACGGGGTCATCAAGGCGAGATGATGAAACAGGGGAAGAGAGGGGGGGGGGGGGGGCTTTCCCTTTCAACGATTAATTCGTTCACACCTAAGCGTAAGGGATGGAAGAGGATGGAAGTCCTGCGGAATAACACTCCCGCGCAGGTGTTTCACAAAAGAAAAACAGAGGTACAATCACGAGAAAAAATCACAGCATAGAAAATTCCTAAATCCTAACGAAATCTAACGAAACCTAACAAAATAAAGAGAACCTGGGTTTCTCTAACTTACGGGATTTTTGATGTCTTGATGTCAACATGTAGATGGGCGTCTGCGGGCGGGTCGTGGGTCGGTCGTATCGCGTACGGTGTGGTGGTCCTCTTGACTTCTCATCTGTGGCCTTTTCTGCTCGTGTCAGAGACTTCGTGACCTGGGAGTTGGGGCGCTCGTGTTATGCCCAAAATCCGCGGTGGGCAGTCTTGGGTTGCCATGAAAGATGGGTGTCGACGTGCAGGAAGTAACGTAGCACGGACAGGTCGGCTGCTATGGGCGGCGGTGTTTGTCAGGACAGGTAGAACAGGGCGGGCGGGCGGGCGGGAGAAGTTCTTACCGTGGTGTGGGCGGGCGGGCAAACTTCTTACTGCGGAGTGGGCGGCGGGCGGGAACTTCGGCGTAATTTCTCCATTTTCTTCTCGATATCAATGGTAGCTTCGACGTAGCGGCTTCTTCGGAGTCGTGAGCTCGATACCAGCAAAATCGTGGCATCCACCGCCTGGCCACCAGTTTGTAAACCACCTGCTGGCACCAGTTTGTAACCCACCACTGCGAGCAGTTGTTATAACCACTCGATGCCCTGGTTGTAGGTCGGTGGATAAAAGACAGACGTTCACGTGCCATGGTCTTTATTGTGGACTCTAATACACTAGACCCTGGCCGAAGGCCAGAGGTCAGAGCGGTTCGCTCTAGTCTGTCTGTCTGACCTCTCTGTCCTGACTGTCTCTCTAGGTGATCCTTACATGTCCTTAAGTACAAATCTTTAGTCACTTTCTTCGCCTCGGGGCTTCCGTTAGCAAACACAGCTGCCTAGAAAAGCTTGTGTTCCGAGGCGGAAACGAACACAGGAAGCAGGATGCGTCAGGTCAACACACACTGCCTTCGATATTGCATTGAATTAAGTAGTCATACATGATCAATGTCTTATGTCACATAATATCGATACCAGTGCCTTACATTGTCTTCTTGTCTCTCTATCTCTCTCTTGTCTTCTTGTCTCTCTATCTCTCTCCTGTGTTCTTGTCTCTCTCTATCCCTCTCTTGTCTTCTTGTCTCTCTCTGTCTCTCTCTATCCCTCTCTTGTCTTCTTGTCTCTCTCTATCCCTCTCTTATCTTCTTATCTCTCTCTTGTCTTCTTGTCTCTCTATCTCTCTCTTGTCTTCTTGTCTCTCTCTATCCCTCTCTTGTCTTCTTGTCTCTCTCTATCTCTCTCTTGTCTTCTTGTCTCTCTCTATCTCTCTCTTGTCTTCTTGTCTCTCTATCTCTCTCTTGTCTTCTTGTCTCTCTCTTGTCTTCTTGTCTCTCTATCTCTCTCTTGTCTTCTTGTCTCTCTCTATCTCTCTCTTGTCTTCTTGTCTCTCTCTATCTCTCTTGTCTTCTTGTCTCTCTCTATCTCTCTCTTGTCTTCTTGTCTCTCTCTATCTCTCTCTTGTCTTCTTGTCTCTCTCTATCTCTCTCTTGTCTTCTTTTCTCTCCTTATCTCTCTCTTGTCTCTCTCTATCTCTCTCTTGTCTTCTTTTCTCTCCTTATCTCTCTCTTGTCTCTCTCTATCTCTCTCTCTTGTCTCTCTCTATCTCTCTCTTGTCTTCTTGTCTCTCTATCTCTCTCTTGTCTTCTTGTCTCCCTACATCTCTCTTGTCTTCTTGTCTCTCTCTATCTCTCTCTTGTCTTCTTGTCTCTCTCTATCCCTCTCTTGTCTTCTTGTCTTTCTCTATCTCTCTCTTGTCTCTCACTATCTCTCTCTTGTCTCTCTCTATCTCTCTCTTGTCTTCTTTTCTCTCCTTATCTCTCTCTTGTCTCTCTCTATCTCTCTCTCTCGTCTCTCTAACTCTCTCTGTCTGTCAATCATCACTTTTTCTGATCCTTTTCCTTCCTAATTTCTGTGTCTTTGGCTGAAGGCTCTCTCGCGAAGATGCAGATGGGAGTCTCGATTCAGTTCGGACCAGGTCTGATTAGAACTTTCTAATCCGTTTTGAGTTTATTCGTTTATTTCTAATCCGTTTTGAGTTTATTTGTTTATTTCTAATCCGGTTTGGGTTTGTTTGTTTATTTCTAATCCGTTTTGAGTTTATTTGTTTATTTCCAATCAGTTTTGAGTTTATTTGCTTATTTCTAATCCGTTTTGAGTTTATTTGTTTATTTCTAATCCCTTTTGAGTTTATTTGTTTATTTCTAATCCGTTTTGAGTTTATTTGTTTATTTCTAATCCGGTTTGAGTTTATTTGTTCATTTCTAATCCGTTTTGAGTTTATTTGTTTATTTCTAATCCGTTTTGAGTTTATTTGTTTATTTCTAATCCGTTTTGAGTTTATTTGTTTATTTCTAATCCGGTTTGAGTTTATTTGTTTATTTCTAATCAGTTTTGAGTTTATTTGTTTATTTCTAATCCGTTTTGAGTTTATTTGTTTATTTCCAATCCGTTTTGAGTTTATTTGTTTATTTCTGATCAGTTTTGAGTTTATTTGTTTATTTCCAATCAGTTTTGAGTTTGTTTGTTTATTTCTAATCCGGTTTGAGTTTATTTGTTTATTTCTGATCAGTTTTGAGTTTATTTGTTTATTTCTGATCAGTTTTGAGTTTATTTGTTTATTTCCAATCAGTTTTGAGTTTATTTGTTTATTTCTAATCCGTTTTGAGTTTATTTGTTTATTTCCAATCAGTTTTGAGTTTATTTGTTTATTTCTGATCAGTTTTGAGTTTATTTGTTTATTTCTGATCAGTTTTGAGTTTATTTGTTTATTTCCAATCAGTTTTGAGTTTATTTGTTTATTTCTAATCCGTTTTGAGTTTATTTGTTTATTTCCAATCAGTTTTGAGTTTATTTGTTTATTTCTAATCCGTTTTGAGTTTATTTGTTTATTTCTAATCCGTTTTGAGTTTATTTGTTTATTTCTAATCAGTTTTGAGTTTATTTGTTTATTTCCAATCCCTTTTGAGTTTATTTGTTTATTTCCAATCAGTTTTGAGTTTATTTGTTTATTTCTAATCCGGTTTGAGTTTATTTGTTTATTTCTAATCCGTTTTGAGTTTATTTGTTTATTTCTGATCAGTTTTGAGTTTATTTGTTTATTTCTAATCCCTTTTGAGTTTATTTGTTTATTTCCAATCAGTTTTGAGTTTATTTGTTTATTTCTAATTAGTTTTGAGTTTATTCGTTTATTTCTAATCCGTTTTGAGTTTATTTGTTTATTTCGAATCAGTTTTGAGTTTATTTGTTTATTTCGAATCAGTTTCGAGTTTATTTCCAATCAGGTCTGATTAGAACTTGTTTCTAATCAGTTTCTTTCTAATCCATTTTGAATTTATTTCAAATAAAATAAACTTAATTTACTTAATTTTGTTTTATTATTTTTATTACATTTTATTAAATACTCGCTTGACACAGGTTATATCTTGCCAACATGCATTATATTTCCTGCAACACAGATTAATTGGGGGTGTGAAGGAGGGAGAGGAAGAGAGAGAGAGAAACTAAAAGAGAGAAAGAGGGGGAGAGGAAGAGAGAGAGAGAAACTAAAAGAGAGAAAGAGGGGGAGAGGAAGAGAGAGAGATAAACTAAAAGAGAGAAAGAGGGGGAGAGGAAGAGAGAGAGAGAAACTAAAAGAGAGAAAGAGGGGGAGAGGAAGAGAGAGAGAGAAACTAAAAGAGAGAAAGAGGGGGAGAGGAAGAGAGAGAGATAAACTAAAAGAGAGAAAGAGGGGGAGAGGAAGAGAGAGAGAGAAACTAAAAGAGAGAAAGAGGGGGAGAGGAAGAGAGAGAGAGAAACTAAAAGAGAGAAAGAGGAGAGGAAGAGAGAGAGAGAAACTAAAAGAGAGAAAGAGGGGGAGAGGAAGAGAGAGAGAGAAACTAAAAGAGAGAAAGAGGGGGAGAGGAAGAGAGAGAGAGAAACTAAAAGAGAGAAAGAGGGGGAGAGGAAGAGAGAGAGAGAAACTAAAAGAGAGAAAGAGGGGGAGAGGAAGAGAGAGAGATAAACTAAAAGAGAGAAAGAGGGGGAGAGGAAGAGAGAGATAAACTAAAAGAGAGAAAGAGGGGGAGAGGAAGAGAGAGAGAGAAACTAAAAGAGAGAAAGAGGAGAGGAAGAGAGAGAGAGAAACTAAAAGAGAGAAAGAGGGGGAGAGGAAGAGAGAGAGAGAAACTAAAAGAGAGAAAGAGGGGGAGAGGAAGAGAGAGAGAGAAACTAAAAGAGAGAAAGAGGGGGAGAGAAAGAGAGAGAGATAAACTAAAAGAGAGAAAGAGGGGGAGAGGAAGAGAGAGAGAGAAACTAAAAGAGAGAAAGAGGGGGAGAGGAAGAGAGAGAGAGAAACTAAAAGAGAGAAAGAGGGGGAGAGGAAGAGAGAGAGATAAACTAAAAGAGAGAAAGAGGGGGAGAGGAAGAGAGAGAGATAAACTATAAGAGAGAAAGAGGGGGAGAGGAAGAGAGAGAGAGAAACTAAAAGAGAGAAAGAGGAGAGGAAGAGAGAGAGATAAACTAAAAGAGAGAAAGAGGGGGAGAGGAAGAGAGAGAGATAAACTAAAAGAGAGAAAGAGGGGGAGAGGAAGAGAGAGAGATAAACTAAAAGAGAGAAAGAGGGGGAGAGGAAGAGAGAGAGATAAACTAAAAGAGAGAAAGAGGAGGAGAGGAAGAGAGAAAAGATTGAGTAAAAGAGAGAGAGATAAACTAAAAGAGAGAAAGAGGGGGAGAGGAAGAGAGAGAGATAAACTAAAAGAGAGAAAGAGGGGGAGAGGAAGAGAGAGAAGGTTGAGTAAAAGAGAGAGATATAAAAAGAGGAAGGAACTGAGGACAAGGCAAAGGAAGATGAAACCAAAGAATTTCATACGATTGCAAGCAGAGAGAGAAAGACTGAGAAGAGAGAGATGGAGAGAGAAAGGCTGAGAAGAGAGAGAGGGAGAGAGAAAGGCTGAGAAGAGGGAGAGGGAGAGAGAAAGGCTGAGAAGAGAGAGAGGGAGAGAGAAAGGCTGAGAAGAGAGAGAGGGAGAAAGGCTGAGAAGAGAGAGGGAGAGAGAAAGGCTGAGAAGAGAGAGAGGGAGAGAGAAAGGCTGAGAAGAGAGAGAGAGAGACGAGGAGAGAGGGAGAGAGAAAGGCTGAGAAGAGAGAGAGGGAGAGAGAAAGACTGAGAAGAGAGAGAGAGAGAAAGGCTGAGAAGAGAGAGATGGAGAGAGAAAGACTGAGAAGAGGGAGAGGGAGAGAGAAAGACTGAGAAGAGGGAGAGGGAGAGAGAAAGGCTGAGAAGAGAGAGATGGAGAGAGAAAGGCTGAGAAGAGAGAGAGGGAGAGAGAAAGGCTGAGAAGAGAGGGAGAGACGAGGAGAGAGGGAGAGAGAAAGGCTGAGAAGAGAGGGAGAGACGAGGAGAGAGGGAGAAGAGAGGGAGAGACGAGGAGAGAGGAAGAGAGAAAGGCTGAGAAGAGAGGGAGAGACGAGGAGAGAGGGAGAAGAGAGGGAGAGACGAGGAGAGAGGGAGAAGAGAGGGAGAGACGAGGAGAGAGGGAGAGAGGAGGAGAGAGGGTGAAAGAAAGGCTCTTCGATCGTCCGGTTGCGTCGAGAAAGGCTCCTCGATCGTCCAGTTGCGTCGAGAAAGGCTCCTCGATCGTCCAGTTGCGTCGAGAAAGAAAGGCTCCTCGATCGTCCAGTTGCGTCGAGAAAGAAAGGCTCCTCTATCGTCCAGCTGCGTCGAGAAAGAAAGGCTCCTCGATCGTCCAGTTGCGTCGAGAAAGAAAGGCTCCTCGATCGTCCAGTTGCGTCGAGAAAGAAAGGCTCCTCGATCGTCCAGTTGCGTCGAGAAAGAAAGGCTCCTCGATCGTCCGGTTGCGTCGAGAAAGAAAGGCTCCTCGATCGTCCAGCTGCGTCGAGAAAAGGAAGGCTTCTAGAACGTCCAGTTGTGTCGAGAAAGAAAGGCTCCTCGATCGTCCGGTTCCGTCGAGAAAGGAAGGCTCCTCGATCGTCCAGTTGCGTCGAGAAAGAAAGGCTCCTCGATCGTCCAGTTGCGTCGAGAAAGAAAGGCTCCTCGATCGTCCGGTTCCGTCGAGAAAGAAAGGCTCCTCGATCGTCCAGTTGCGTCGAGAAAGAAAGGCTCCTCGATCGTCCAGTTGCGTCGAGAAAGAAAGGCTCCTCGATCGTCCAGCTGCGTCGAGAAAGAAAGGCTCCTCGATCGTCCAGTTGCGTCGAGAAAGAAAGGCTCCTCGATCGTCCGGTTGCGTCGAGAAAGAAAGGCTCCTCGATCGTCCAGTTGCGTCGAGAAAGAAAGGCTCCTCGATCGTCCAGTTGCGTCGAGAAAGAAAGGCTCCTCGA